>NW_006788863.1:457995-483360 GCF_000442215.2 Lipotes vexillifer
TTCCTGCGTGCTGTTTTTATTCCCTAGATGAATCTGGGGCGCAGCAGTCCCCTGGCTCATTTCAGGGATCTCCAGCAAGAACAAAATGCATATCCAGTAGAAACTGGTGAATATATACTCAGTGATTTCTGTAATTGTAACCACGCTGGCCCACAAAATAGGCCCAGCAGACGTCCGAGATCTGCTGGTATAAAACCAATAAAGAAAGTGAATAAATCATGTTTCTTCATGAAAAGCAAGTTAAACATTACAAATTTTTAAATTATTTGAAGCTAATTAGTTAATAGTAACTGACATTATATGAATATGAGTTAATGGTATCATATTGTTTGGTATAAGTAATGCAACAGCAATTAATATGTCTTAATATTATCTCAGAAGGAAGAGAGAAAAGGCAAACATAAAATCCATTTCCAAAAATATAACTCAAAGACTTTGGAGGATATTAAATCTCAGCAAATTCATAAAACCTCCTAGACAAGTACAAATTCATTTCTAAGTGCTGAATGGAGAATAGAAATTGGACATTAGGGCGGCATTACTGGATAATGATGTTTTCCAGAAACAAATTTCCAAGCCATTTGTGACCTCAAGTGTCCAAACGATTTCTTTGTGCAGTATTTCATTATACGACAATATATTAACACAGTACTGCCTTCTTTTTAAGAAGTTCTAAACATCTATGTGTCTTTATTGTTTGTGCTTTTTTGTGGTAACATGGATATAACATAAAAGTTGCCGTGTGGACCAATCTTTTTTTTTTTTTTTTGGACCAATCTTAAGTGTACAGTTCTGAGGCATGAAGCACATAGCCATTGTTGTAAACCCGTCGCCACCATTGTCTCCAGAACCTTCTCATCTTCCCCAGTGGAAACTCCATCCCCATGAAACACTAGCTCTTCACCCCTCCCCCAGGCCCCTGTACCCACCACCTTCGTTTGTCTTTATGGCTTTCACTGCTGTAGCACTGCCGTCTTAAATAGATACGCTATTAATCTTTTGCTCCTTGCCTGGGCTGTGCCTAGGACGATGCTGTTTTGTGAGCGCTGAGGAATTTGTGTGTTTCCTCCCTGTTCAGGGGCTCAGCTGCCAGGGCCTGACTGCGCTCACTCTGCCTGACTCCGATGCCCTCTTCTGTCTCCTCCACGACCTCCTAGTAGGAAATCAGCAATTACATTTGCCAAGGACGGAAGGAACGTAAGAGTGCTCAGCACTTACCAATAAATTCAGGCTTGTTCAGGCTCTTTGCAGGCCAGTCTGCCTGGAGTTCTGTGCAGAGGTCTTCGTCGCTGACATTTGACCCCGACGTGGGTGGGGGTACGTCTGAGGTGAAGGAGATGCTGAGTGTGACTAGGACATGATGAGTCCCGGCCTTTACTTGTGAGCACCCCTGTGAGTTTGCTGCAGGCGTCTCAAGGGGCTGGAAAGATGTCAGATTTACGCGGCAGGCGAATGACAAGCCCTGTGGATTCCTTTCCTCCACTGATAGGCTAAACCTTAAATACGAAAGGAAAGAAACACTGACATAATTTTTCCTAAATTGAGGAACAACGAAAAAACACTTACCAAGTAACTCAGAGACACTCACTGCTTTTTGCTGCTGGGTTATTTTATAGTTTAAGTCACTATAGTTTATTTCAATGTTCACAAGATTGTCCCGGGGAATACCAACAGAGTTAATTGAGCTCAAGATTCTCAGGCCTACTTTTAATTCCCAGTTGACAAAGGTAATATGTAGTTTTGGTTCAGATGTTGTTTAGTGTTGAATTAGACACGCCACTGTATTCAGTACTAATCACAATAGCTTTGCTTGGAAGGCATTCACATCTTGTTGGTGTTTAGGGAAAAGAATTTTCCCCGTGACCCAATACTTTTTCTATGCTTTATTCCTGAGAAACTGGAAAAAGACATTAGATGTAAATCTCCGCTGAGTATATTATTTACAAACACTGGAGTGTGTGTCTAATTTTACTTCAAGGCTTGGTCCTGTCCCGTGTGACTTACAGGGTCCTGGAGGAGGCACACGGTTTTCCCGAGCCTTGGCGCTCCGTCTGTGGCTGGGCTTTTAGACTGGCAAGAAGCAATTAAACAACGTATGGACAGAACTGGCACAGACCCTGCATATACTGGGTGTTTAATAAATGGTAGTCATTTACCTGACATTCTTAATATATTAGGGCAGAGACTCTGCTTTCTTAATACATTCTGCAAGTCGTTATATGTGACCAGAGTAGCTAAACAATATTTTTAAATAACTTATGAACCCTCACCATCTCCAGCTCAGATTCCACCTTGAGCTTCATTCGTATGTTGAATTACCTCTTGGTATTTCTGCTTGGTTGTTCAATAGATATTTCGAATATTCCAAGCCAAACTCCTGATATTCCCCATTTTAATGCAATAACACCGCACAGCCAATTCATCAATAAATACTTGATTTACCTTCAGATATGCCCAGATTCCAACCTCTCACCCACTCACTGCTACCACCTGTGCCTAAGCTGTCATCATCTCTCACCTGGATTTTCCCAGTCGCTTTCTGGTTGGTCCCTCTGCTTCTGACTTTGGCGTACTCCATCTCAATAGATACTCACTCTTTGCTCTTCACACGAGAACCACCATAATACATGTGCAACTTGCAGATCAATCACTCTCCTGCTCAAAACTCCCCAGAGACTTCCCAGAATATGCCAAGGAAAACCCTCTGTGGCCCTGAGAGATTTCTGTCCACCAGCGACCCACGCCCGGGCCATCCTTGGCCATCACCTACTCTGCCTGTTGACACATCCAGTTCCAAGCTATTCTACCCACACACGAGGCGTGCTGTTGGCCTAGGACCTTTCTCTGCATGTGGTTTTCCCTCCTGAAATATCCTTTTTCCCCATTAATATCGAAGCCAACTCTTACATTGCCTTTAGGTCAGCAGTTTTCAAAGTGTGGTTGCAGACCCCTAGGGGTCCCCGTTATCTTTTAGGGAGGTTCACAAAGTCAAAATTATTTTCATAAAGTACTAACGTGTTATTTGACATTTTCACTATGATTGTATTTCAAGAAAGCTGCAGTAGCCACTTTTGATGTGGAACACATCATTTTCACTTGAAGGAACGACTGACGAACTACGGTTCTTCAGACTATGAAATTTGGGGGACATTTTCACAATAATGAACCATATGAGCTGTTGCACCAAAAAAATAACAGATAAGACTTGCAGTCAATAATAAATTTCAAGCTGAACTTTTACGCTAAAGTGAGAATTTTGGAAAATTTATGTCTGCTATGATGAGCTTGACAACTCAATTTTTAAAGACATTTATGGCAGGATAAGTAACGGTATTAAATTGAAATGTGCATTATATAATAAAGTGGATCAATATTTGGAAAATCTGCATAGCCCAGAGAATTCTTCTCATGTCCAAATCACGCATGAGAAAGAGATCCAAAGTGCAAGATCAATGAATATAAACACAATTGAGTATGAAAAGTTCACTGAGATGTTTGGACATTTCAGTGCTCACAGCTTCCAAATGTGACCCTGCCTTTTTCTTGTCCCCAAAGAATTAAGCTGATGAGAAGGCCATGCGCTTCCTGCTTCAGCACCCGGGAAAGTTCAAGCACACAGACTCGGACCCTCATCTGGGATCGCTCGTCCGCGTCCTACCTCAAAACCACAAGGACAGGTAAAGCCAGCTGCCCCTCCTTATTCTCTCAAAGCAGGAGAGGTTCCGCCTGGGAGCCTCCACTGCTCCTCTTTCCAGAAAGTGTCCTTACGTGAGCAAAGTACATTTTTCATACCCTCTTGATGCACGTGTGGCAGCATAAACCCCAGCAGCCTCATCAAATGTTGAGTGGAGGGTTGACCCCAGTCCTGTGGGGCAACCACAGACATGTAGTACAGTTAACACGTGAGAAGCTACTCTTGTTGAGTTTTGATGTGTAATCAAAGAAAAATATCACAATTACCCATAAAGGCTATTCAAATATGCCTCTCTTTTCGAACAGTGTTTCTGTTCGACGCAAGGTTTTCTTTGTGTTCTCCAACCAAATGACACAAACCCACAGACTAAATGCAAAAATGAGAGTCCACCTCTCCTCTGTTAAGCCAGACACCAAAGAAACCTATAACATCCTAAAAGAACACTACTCCTCTTCCTAAATTCTTTGTTGTTTGAAAATAGTCACTGTTTATAAAAAAACTTTTCCTTACGTCACCGTATAGCACGTTCATTATTGTTTTAAGTGAATCAAAAAATAAAAAACTTCACACCTTACTTTTGTAATATGGCAAATATTGTTACTTAAAACCCACATGAAGGAAAGCTCATTGGACCCCTCAGAGATTTATGAGAATGCAAAGGGACCTCGACACTGAAAAGTCTGAGACCCACTGGCTTGGGTCTGCTCAGCTGTCACCTTCACAGGAGGATCTTACCTGATCACAATCCTCCAGGCTGAGAGCAACCCTCCCCCCGACCCTGCCTGGCTCCTCCAGCCTCTTTTTCTGCCCCTTTCCTCTCTGGCACTCAGCACCACTGACATGCCCTCACGGATTTACTGTCCGTCTTCACTCCACGGGGAGTGAGTGCAGCAAGGCAGGCTTTTGTCTTTTGTGCACGGAGGTATCTCTAGTTTTTAGGGCACCCTGGAATCCTGGCACACACTAGGCACTCATGACCTATTTGTGAAATGGACAAATAAGGGAACAAATCAAAACTGAAAGCCAGGAATGAATAGATAAGTACATATTAACCTGTATGTTTTATAAGCTGAGGTGGAAACTGGAAACCTGATGATTTTCAGACACAACAATAATTTCATTAAGAATATATCCTATTGTGTAATAACCTAAATGGGAAAAGAATTTGAAAAAGAATAGATACATGTATATGTATAATTGAATCACTTTGCTGTACACATGGAACTAACACAGCATTGTAAATCAACTATATAGTCCAATATAGAATAAAAAGTAAAAAAAAAAAAAAATAGATCCCATTAGCAATGTTTCCCGGAATCATGTGATGTCTTTAGTATATCTAAGAAGCATGGCTGTAAATCACTCTCCTTATGGTTTACTGTTTAGAAATCAGTATTCCCAAATATAATTAATTCAAAATATATCATTAATATGTTTAATTAATTTCCATTGGTTTAACCCTGGGTAACAGGAGAATGTACTGTGTTTAAATAGCTAATCACGGGGGTATTGTAATATTTGCAAATAATAAACCAGTTGCCAAAGTGAAGGAAGTAATAAAGTTATTTTGGAAGTCCAGAAATTTTAGTAATATTGCAATCTTTCTGTGCTCCACTGTGCTCCTAATTTGCATGTAAACTGATAACACTGTGTAATTTCCCAAGCACAAAACTCATAGCCATTTCCCAGCATTATCCATTTGTGTTTTTGCGAGAAGATAAGTTCATCCCCTACAAAAATGTCCCGAGGTTTACTCTGCTTCTCTCCGGTGTGTGACTTGCCCACTAATTTGGGTCTCGTTGAATCTACACCTCATGGTGATGGCGAAATTTTTCAGGACTTAAGTCCAGGAATATTTGTTTATGTCAGGAGAGGCACAATTATGAAATAAAATCTGGATTTTAATGAGGCTAAGAAGATCAAAGAAAAAAGAGTGTTTATTGCATTTACAAAACACTAAAAAGATGCTTTCACGTGCTTGAGTCTGAGTGCTGGACTAAGGGGAATAAATTTGTTTTGCATAAAGCAAACCACTTTACACACATTTTACTTGAAAATTTGTTCAATTAAGACAAAAAGTATTGTTTTGCTAATGAAATTGGCCTAAATTCAGCCACAATTCACTTCCCCATCGCCTGCTTCAGTCAGGCTAGGCTTCTTATCACCTTCGTAATAGAGTCCGGCAATTGCCATGTGGGGCTCTGTACTGGTCATAGTCTGGGGTTGGTCTGTGCCCCAAGAAAAATCATACAGGCTTCGTGATTAAATTAGGGGTGTTTTGAATCCTACTGATGCTAAGATTCTATATCTGCTTTCCTGACAAACTGAATGTGTGTTTTCTGATTTACTACTCTGATTTCTGGTCCCTGTGCACAAACCAGTTTTTTAATTATATGTGTGATTCTAACCCCGGCTCTGTCTAGGATTTGGGCGCCCCTGAGTCCAGCTGTACTTGTTCAGGCCCTTGCCTTAGCCTTCCTGATACTGGCCTCTGCTGGTCACAAGCATGCAAGGTCCCTCTGTGTCAGTTACACAATAAGGTTGATTGCATAACTACTTACAATAATACAAGGTTTAGGAGAAAAAACCCAGCAATGTTCGCTAAGGTTGCCTTGTATATAACAAGGGGTTTCTTTTCTGGTTCACCAATATGTCTCCAAAACGGTGCCTATATTCTCTG
Source organism: Lipotes vexillifer (assembly GCF_000442215.2). NCBI lineage: Eukaryota > Metazoa > Chordata > Mammalia > Artiodactyla > Lipotidae > Lipotes > Lipotes vexillifer. Next base: position 464,370 of record NW_006788863.1, read on the forward strand.
CAGGCCAAATAGGAAACCTAGAAGATCCCTTCCAGCCAAAATGTCACACGAAGTGCTCTTCTCAGGCACATTTAAGTATAATAGGAATAACACTATAAGTATATCAGTTTCCCAAATTAAAATGAAATACAGAAACATCTAGATTGGAGATGGAAGTGCTCACAGAGATATAGCTGCAAAATTTCCAGCTTTCCATCTTTTTATCTGCCAAGCATTTGAAGTGCGATCCTATCCACCCTGTCTTAAAGAAAAGACTTTTTCTTCCTGATTTGAAAGATCGCTTTATTGTCTAGGCATTTACACGGGGAGCATGTTTTCTTGTTTGTTTCATTAAAATAAACACCAGCTTAAAACTGGAATCAAAACATTCTTTCAAAGTTAGATACTTGGCTGTCCAGAAGTAAATCAGCTTTTATTTAGTTAATTTACTTTATTATAATACATATAAGTACAAACACCAGATGTACTATATTGTTATTTCAGGCCCTCAGCTTAAAAGTATAAATAAGACACAAAGAGAAATGCTACATTTGCTCCCTGATTTAAAAAAAAGAGCTTTTTATGAAGTTTGATTTGTAATTTCTGATGGGTAGTGTGATGTAGCAGAAAGAAATCTAATATAATCTTCAGTTCATCAAAATTGTACTGATATGTCTCTGTGGAAAAGATATGGAGACCAGAGTCATAGGTTTGGGGCATAAATTCTTTGTGCACCACTAAGGACCTTCACAGGACAGTTACTTGAAATGCCGTAACTTCAGTTCCCTCACCTGTAAAATGAGACTAATTTGTATTCCCCCTAATACAGCTATTAGAAGACTCAGACTATATAATATACTGGTAAGGAACTTCACGCTTTCACACACTAAGTGATATTAGTCAGCATTATTCCCCAGTTGGGCCAAAAATGCAAGGTCATAGCAAATTACCCAGACAGAGGTCATTTTACTTTTCACTAAAGTAAATTAAGGGATCGAAAGACACGATCTTTTCTAAGTTTCAAATTCTAAGCTTTCATTGACGGTTCATTGCTGTGAGCTGCTGCTTCCTGTGACTGATCAGAATTTCACTTCCTGAATCTTTGAAAGTAAAGAAAATATGTATGTTAATTACAAATAATTTACAAGACTAAATCGATTACCTGATATATTGCTGGCTTTGATTCAACTGCTTGGAAAGATGTTTCAAAGCTTTTTGACTCGGAAAAGTAGAATAAGGAATGGCAGCAGGGTATTCTGCTTCTTCAGGGGAACAGGGCAGCTGGAATTATGTGTTCCCATCCTACATAATCCCCTAACTCCAGTGTGGTCTGAAATGAAAATTAGGACAGGATATGCAGACAAGAGGGTTACTTCACAGTGGGGAGGACAGAGCTTTTTAAAATTTTATCATTTCACTTGCAATGTTTAAAACAGTGGTTAACAAGTTCAATCACTGCCCCCTTAACAAGTGGTATTTATATTTCATTTACATTTTAGTATAAATACATCAGAGGAGACAGTATAAAACAAAGGCATTACCCTTGAATTCATGGAGTCACTGGATCCAGATCTTTGTTAGAAATAAGAAATTCCTAGGCTTCCCCGGTGGCACAGTGGTTGAGAGTCCTCCTGCCGATGCAGGGGACACGGGTTCGTGCCCCGGTCCGGGAAGATCCCACATGCCGCGGAGCGGCTGGGCCCGTGAGCCATGGCCGCTGAGCCTGCGCGTCCGGAGCCTGTGCTCCGCAGCGGGAGAGGCCACAACTGTGAGAGGCCCGCGTACCGCAAACAAACAAACAAAACCACACAAAAATCAGCTCATTTAATATAAATCTACCCTTTGACAACTGCTTTGGCTTTCCTGGAGTGTTCTCTATCTTTTGCTAGGGTTTCAAAAGAGTTTTCAAAAATATTGTTTTAGATGAATGGTGAAGAAACAAGGGGACGTATTACTGTGAGGAAGATTAGAACTGGTTTAATAAAGAGCCTACCAGCCTACAAAGCAGGAAGCTTCTTACTTTACCAATAATACCTCTTAGGTAATTAAGTGGCCCTTGCATTGAATACTGATCTTTACAGAAGCATTTTGAGGAACACCGAACAAGTCTTGGTGTATTTTGAAATAAAAATTGTAGGTACATGATAAATAGGAACCAGACCAAACCAAACCAAACAAAATAAAACAACAGGTTCTAGCATATAGGAATATTTTGAAACTACATATATTCGACTTCCTCATATGAATGACTTTTTCCTAAGTAACAGAAGCTGTTTGACTTATATCCAAGGAATATTGGAAGTCAAATTTCCCCAATGAAAAATATAACCCCCTTTTCCTTTGCTAATTTCTCGCTTTTAGAGATGAAAACTGTAACTGTTCTGAGGATTTCACACCTTTCTCAGCCTGGGCTTTTGGTTTCTCAATCTGCTCCATCCCCAATTTCAGCAAGCAGGAGTCCTTGAGGTCTAACCAATTTTCATCAATATCCACACTCATTTTGCGGCCTTTGTATAAAATACAGCAGTCGAGGCTGTGAAACGTGGGGCAGTTTCAATGTTTGTGTTGCTATGTTTTGCCCCATAAAGCACATAATCTGCAAACCAAAAACGCCGGCAGAACCAGCTATGGGCATTTATGGACTTGGGCAGAATTACAGGGACAACCTCTACGAATACTTGTGGTTTTAGAATCGCCTCTAATTGACCAGGATAATTGAATCTCAGGAGACTCACCGCAGATCGTCTCCTTAGTGTTTAATTCTACCTCTCTTTACCTCACTTTGAATCCAAATGCAGCTGGAGTGAAATCTGTGGGGAAACAGTTGTCTTTTCCTTGTTGACGTTTCTTTCTAAATCACAGATGAAACTGTTTTAAACAGAAATCAAATGAAAGTGATCAAATGAAAGTAATCAAATGAAAGTGATAAAATGAAGAGAATATTTCCTCGAGAAGAAATGACTGCTGAAAGCATTCAAATTCAGTAAAGCACAATGGCTAATTATTGGTTCATATGAACACTTTTGAGAAATTTTTAGAACTTATTATATTAAATAATAAACTGGAGACTGTGCATCGTTGCGTATAAATGGCACCATCTCCTGACAGAACTGAGGAATTGCGTGTTTCTCAGAGCCTTTTAGAAGCACCACGGTAACATTTTACAAGTATATAACCTCTAACCATTAACATGGTTAGATATGAGTCACAAGTATTTTCTTGGAAACTCAGGACTCTAAGTTGAAACTAGTCTTATATGGAAACAAACTAAGACATTTCAAGAGATGTAAATGAAAGTCCTAGGGAGACTTCCCCAAGCTTCCAATTAAAGATTTCAGGGAGAGGGTCAATCTTAAGACGACGTATGCGTTTCTCCCCTCGAGAGCTCTCCTTGGGGTTAATCACAGCTTCAGGTACAGTCTGTTAAAATCCAGGTGCTCCTGACTTACCTCATCACCCTTACTGCCCTTGCCAGCTGCCCCTCCTTTCTTAGCATCTTTCCACAGCATTCCTGGAGGTTACATGTCAGTGTCCTGTCAGTCACTCACTGTTTGGACTTCTAGGGGCAGAGTCTTTGGCTGATTTCAGTTTGGGAACAGACTGCCTGCAGGGGCCAATAATGCACCTGGGCAGAGGGGCATGGGTGTCTTGGGGGGAAAGCGCTGGGAGGAAACTCGAGAGAGAGAAAGACGGCCCTACAAAGCCATATTTTACCTGCACCGTGATTTAACCAAGGCTCAGGCATAACCAGAAATTTTCTTGACGTTCCTTTCAGTTTCACTTCCTCTTCTTTCTAGCTCACAACCTTTAGTTGCTTCCCCATAGGGCCTCAGGGCAAAGGGAAAAAAAGAGAGTGAAACACAGAAAGGAAAGAAGGCCTGCAAGGTCCCTCCCATCGTGGTGCCTACCCTGTACTTGATAAAGAATACAATTTTAAAAAGCCTCTTATTTTTATTTGCTCACGGGTTCCTCTCTTCTGTGACATTTAAAAATGATGATTTTCCACAGCACTGTAAACCAACTGTACTTTAATAGAATGGTTTTGAACAGTAAAAATAAAAATAAAATAGATAATTTTGGTTGCTCTCGCTTGCAGGGCTCTGACACCGCCTCATCGATGCCTCATCTACTTTAGGGTGAACATCGTTGCCTTTGCATCCTCTCCGCTCGTTTAAAAAGTATTTCACCCTCACCTCCCTCTACTGTGGCGACTTGTAGTAAATTTGAACTTCTTTGCCTGGAGAGGAAATGCCGCCCCTAACCCAGCGTTTGCCTGCATCGCCCCTGTCTGAAATCAAAGCCCAGCATCCTTCCCCCGCAACGACCTCTGCTTACTTCTTTGTTATTAACTCTCTTAAGTAGCTCAATAGAAGCTCAGACCCTCCCGCTTTCCCTCCTCCCGCTTCCCCCGCTCGTGCCCTTGGTTTGCAGAGCAGATGCCTTTGGCCAAAGATCCATCCTCAGCTTTCTCCCATCACCACGCTCACAAACAAAAGAATGGGGAATTCAATGACAAAGCCAAACCCAGGGAGAATCTAGAGGGCTCTGAATTAGTGTTATCTACCACCTTTGCACAAGTAGCAGCAGCAGCAGAAAACCACTCATTACCACGGAATACTGCAAAAGACGAAACAAGGGTTTCCCTGGTGGCGCAGCGGTTGGGAGTCCGCCTGCGGATGCAGGGGACGCGGGTTCTGTGCCCCGGTTCGGGAAGACCCCCACATGCCGCGCAGCGGCTGGGCCCGTGAGCCATGGCCGCTGAGCCTGCGTGTCTGGAGCCTGTGCTCCGCAACGTGAGAGGCTGCAGCGGTGAGAGGCCCGCGTACCACAAAAAACAAAGAGTTTTATGCAGTGTCTAGAGAAGTATGTTCTGGCGTTATACAGACACATTTTTATGGTGTTTTTCAAAAAATCTTGTGTTTTTAATAAAATGTTTGATCCGACTGAATAGGCATACATCTAAAGGTACATAAATGTTATCTTTAGCTACTACTTTTAAATTTAGCTTTGAATTAAAACTTGTATTTTACTCTTTCTTTGGGGCAACACATAACCATTAACAGTGATGCAATTTCTTTTTTAGATTTAGACAGCTTTGATAAGACTACAGGGTCTGCAAAGGAAGACAGTGTAAAGAATACCTTTTCTTTCATTGGAAGTAGATATTTTTCTTAATAATCTTGGAAGGGAAAAACAAGGCAAACTCACAGCTTAGCATGTTCTTAATAAATACTTTAATGCTGCCTTGCTTTGGGTTTGTATTAAGACAAAAACCAGAACTGCTATTTTCTTCATGCCCTGTATGTAAGCATTGTGGGTTAGTGTTTTTGTATCCATTACAATATTTTCTATAAAATAGTAAATGGAAGAAATTAGCCACTCTATCATATCTATGCAAAGCAAATAAATTCACAGACCTAAAACGATAGCGTTTCGTGCAGAAAGGGACCTTATGTTGCCACCAAGGCCAACCCTCTATGCCACTGCCACCCTCACTCATTCAACAGTGGAGAAAGCTCAGACCCGAAGGGGAAGAATGTAAATTCCACGAGGTCCGGGCTCTTTGGCTGTTTCGTTGTATTTGCTGTGAATCTACCCATCTGGTAGGTAGGAAGCAGTCGAGAAATATGTTGAGTGAATAAAAAGTTTGCCCTAGTCTCGCACTGCTTTCATTACACACATGCCATCATGATATAAGAAAACGACTGTAAGTTTTCCAACCTTTTATTTTGAAAAATGCAAACTTACAGCAAAGTTGCAAAAACTGTGCAGTGAATACCTATATACTCTTTACTGTAATTCATTAATTTTAAACATTTTCCCACATTTGCTTTATCTTCCTCGTTAAGTGAAATTTCCTCTTCTTGCTTAAGAAAAGGGACATCCTCCTGTGTAAATAAGATATAAAAATCACATTCAGGAAACTTCACTTTGATACAGCACTCTTATTTAGTATACATCTCATACTGAACATTTCTAAATTCTTCCCCAATCAAACTTTATAATGTTTTATTTCCCAATTCAACATCCCATCAAGGATGATGGATTTTATTTCCTTGTCCTTTCTGTTTATTCACTTTTAATCCGGAACAGTTCCCTACCCACTAATTTATTTTTTGCTTCTTGGGTTTTTTTCTGTCTTCTCATTACATTGCTAATTTTGAAGAATCCATGTCAGATGTTTTGCAGAATGCCTCTCAGTTTGGGGTTGTACAGTTTCTTCTTTGTCATTAGGCTCAGGTCTAGTATTTAGGGTCATTGGAACCACACGGGGATGAGTGTCCTTCACAAAGCATCACGTTGAAGAGCACATGACCTCAGTCTCTCCTCCTATTGGTGACAATAAGCTTGATCTCTCGGTTAAGGTGTGTCAGTCAGATTTCTCCTTTGTAAACATACCTTTTCCCTTTGTATTTAATAAGTAATCTGTGGGAGATTAGCCTATCTCGTCCCCAACCTTTCACCCAGTGATTTTAGTATAAATCAGTGGGTCTCGTCTTAATTAATTATTGCTATGGTGTTTACAAAATGATGATATTCTCTTTCTATCTTTCTTTCTATATTTTGTTGGCATTCTTCTCTAAAGTAGAGCTTTAACTTCTGATCTCCCTTATTTTTAAAAAATTAAAGAATTGCTTTATTATTCTGTACGTTAATACCTATTTCCATAGTTGCTATTTTAAAAAAATTGTTTAAAATGGCACCTTTTCCGGAAGAACTAATGGAAATAAATTTACTGTATTTACTACTGTCTCATTTTCAGTAATTATCTATTAAAATTAGTAACTCAAAAATATATTTTAGAAGAAAAACATTGTTAATTTGAGAATGCAAACGTGTGATGTTTTGTACTCAGGTCAATCAATTTAAAGCATCAAAGTACTTAGCTGTAGAAAGGAGATAGGGTTCATGATATTTTGGCTCTCAATTACTTGGGTGGTTATAAAGAGAGTGGTAAGGCAACATATAGATATGCGAACTTTTGGGTGTTCCTTTTAAATAACTCAGTTTCCTCTGCTATATTTATTTTATTCTTTTCTAGCAGATGTACTAGAAACAAAACTTCTTGGATCAACACAAGATCGAGTCACAGACTCTCTGTTTCTTTATTCTATTTTTTGAGATATATATATATATATATATATATATATATATATATATATAACTCAATCACATCTTCTTTATCTATTCATCTGTTGATGGACACTTAGGGTGCTTCCATATCTTGGGAATTGTAAATAATGTTGCTATGAACATCAGGGTGCATGGAACTTTTCAAATTAGTGTTCTTGGTTTTTTCAGATATATACCAAGGAGTGGAATTGCTGTTTTTTTCATATATATATATCAAAGAGTTCTATTTTTAGTTCTTTGAGAACCCTCCATACTGTTTTTAACAGTGGCTGCACCAATTTACAGTCTAATCAACAGTGTATGAGGATTCCCTTTTCTCCACATTCTCCCCAGCCACTCTGCGGCATGTGGGATCTTCCCGGACCCGCGACCCCTGCATTGGCAGGCGGACTCCCAACCACTGCGCCACCAGGGAAGCCCCTATTTTTTGATATTTAATAAGATGTTGAACTTGTTATCCAAACAGAATTCTTCTGATTTGCATTTTTGCGCACTGATTAAATGAAATGCCCATCCTTCGATTTTTAAATACAGGAAGCAACTGTTTTGTAATGCACATAGGAGTAATACACACAGGAAAATGTTGATCTGTAACACCATCATTAACAATCACATATTAAAGGCACCTCGGATATATCTAATTATTTATATGTTCAAAAAGCCCATCCCCGGCTGGTGTGTTCAACCTTCTGAAAATGAAAGCCTGCAGGGACTGCTGGTGAGTTTCTCACTTCAACTCTGCCATACCTGCCATTGGTCCAGTCTGTGGGAGGTTTGTTTGTCACTCAGCTGCTGCGACGCCACCAGGGAAACAGCCTCTGTATAAGCACCTCTGGGGCTTTCTTCCCAGCATTGCAACTGTTCCTGAAATTGGTCAAGGTAGGGATGGGCTCCACTAATGCTTAACCTGCAGGTCCAGGAGGTTGCAAAATCATGTGTCACTGGGGTCAAGGTTACCCGGAATAGCGTCAAATTATCCAAACATTTTCCTGGCAATTTTATGTTCCTGTCTCTTTTCTCAATTCTGATCTCTTATCTCTTTGCACAGTAGAACATTTGGGAGAAATTTACCTACCTTCCAACGACTGAGAACAAAAATATTGATTTCCCATAATTTTCATACCTTTGGGAACTATTCTAAAGAAGAGTTATAAGTTGTGTGCTTAGTGCATCTTCCAAAAAGAAAGCAAAACAAAAGAACTCAAAGATGGCAAATTTAAAAAACTGAACATTCATGAGGTGTAGATCATCGGGCATGATATAATAGAAATGATTTAGTTTTTTCTCATATGAATTTCACACACTACAGTGGGGTTAAAAAAAAAAATTCACGTCCACCCGGAACATCAATGTGACCTTATTTGGAGATAGAGTCTTTGTATGGATAGATGTGAACTGTTAAGACTCTCAAGACGAAACCATCTGGGTTTGGGACCCAGGGACACACAGGGAGGAGGCTGTGTGAAGACAGAGGCAGCGATTGGAGTGTGGCTGCCATCAGCCAAGGGTCTCCAGGAGCCCCCAGAAGCTGGAAGAGGCAGGAAGAATTCCTCCCTGGAGCCTTGGTGGGAGCCTGGCCCTGGCAGCACCTTGACTTAGAATTTTGGTAGAACTGTGAGAGAATAAGTTTCTGTTGTTTTAAGCCACCACATCTGTGGTAAATTGTTCTAGCAGTGCTAAAAAACTGTACGCACACTGAATAGAAATCAGATGGATTTTAACCGAGGATTTGTAAAAAAGTTGTGAGGTTCCCTGGCAGCTAAGCCTGACGATAAAGCCTAGTTTTCAAAAGTGAACAGTGAGTTTATACACGATATGAAACTTTTCTGTGGCTCTATAGCAAAACAAATGTGACAATCCAGATGAATGCCGGGAAAGATGTAGGAGATGGAGAGAAATACCTCATGACATCTATATCACAGCAAAAGGCCAGACTCTCTGTAATGCTTTCAGTCTGTCAAGAACGATAACAAGTATGTTTACACTGTGCTTGGGTTTTGTGTGAAATTCCCAGGGATAGTTGTTTTCATTCAACAAAGACAGGACACCTGATGCGGCCCAGGTTCTGCTCCCAGCTCTGTAGGATGCATCCGTGAGCAAAACAGAGATGACTAATCTTGTAGAGCTGCTAGTTTAGCAGCAAGTGACAGTAAACCTAATCCGTGAGGAAGTTACCTAACGCGTTAGAGAAGGAAGTGTGCTAGGGGCATAAAAGAGGTAAAACCTGGCAGGAGAAATCAGGGGTCCTCAGTCTGCAGAGACAGTGCGATGAAGGTGACAAATGGGGAAGTCACTGTGTAACAGGGAAGAACAGCTCTGACTCCATACTGGATCTGCTCCTTTGTGTTCTAGGGGTAGGGGAGAGAGGATAAGCTGAAAATAATGTGAAGAGCCCACCTGAGGTTCATGGTTATGACTCGAAAGTGAACCCAGTAGCATGGCACTAGGACAAGACACATTTGTAATTTCAAATTTTCCTGTAGACGTAAAAAAGGAGAAACAGGTGAAATTAATTTTAATCATGGCTCTTTTGTAACAAAATAATTTAAAAATATTACTTGGACTTGTCATCAACATAAGAATTATTAAGGAGACATGTCCCCAGTCTGCTTTTAGAGCTTGGTCTTCAAAATCTGGTGTATATTTTACACTCACATCTCTATTTGGACCAAGCACATTCCAAGTGTCAATAATGTGTGTTTAATGGCTACAGCGTTGGTGGTGCAGATACAGGTGGTGATGGCAGAAGTGACTGGCGGAACTGAAAGTCCAGGCTGCTCATAGGACCGTCTAGACATGTATTGAAAGTTCCAAGAATAAACAAAGGAGAACCTCTGAAGAAAAAACCAATAAGCAGGTAGGTAGAATCACTTGGACACACGAGAGGACAAGGCAGGATTCTGTCCGTCACAGCAACAGTGAGGAGTGATGCAGTTTTTAGAGAGAAAGAAAGAAGAATAGTCTGAAAACAAGAATAAGAAGTGAGTAGACAGCCATAAAAAAGAACGAACTTCTGCCATTTGCAGCAACACAGATGGACCTAGAGGCTGTCACACTAAGCAAAGTAAGTCAGACAGAGGAAGACAAATATAATATGATATCACTTGAATGTAGAATCTAAAAAAAATGATACAAATGAACTTATTTACAAAACTGAAACAGATTCACAGACATAGAAAACAAAACTGTGGCTACCAAAGGGGAAAGGTTGAGGGGGATACACTGGGAGATTGGGATGGACGTATGCACACTTCTATATTTAAAATAGATAACCAACACGGACCTCCTGTATAGCACAGGGAACTCTACTCAATACTCTGTAATGACCTATATGGGAAAAGAACCTAAAAAAGAGTGGATATATGTATAACTGAATCACTTTGCTGTACACCTGAAATTAATACAACATTGTAAATCAACGATATCCCAATATAAAATAAACATTAAATTTAAAAAAAGGGAGTAGAGTTTCTCTCGCTCCCCATGGTACAAGGCCTGGGGGGTTGTGGAGAGAAGCAGCAGCCATGTTGGAGAGGGCTTCGTCGGGGATGAATGTCTTTAGGGGATGTTTTTTTCAGGAAAGTGAAATCAACCTGTTAATCAACAGACACTGGTTTGCTTACAGCTCTTAGGAGGTGAGAGGGTCTCTGCTGGGGTTGAAAACTTGTGTAACATACACATACTTACATTTTTCAACATAGGTAAAGAAAGATTTGACTAAGTTTATAATATTTAAAATAATTGTTTTTCTAGACATGGGAAAATTCGGGGAGTATTTGACTCTAGTTAATGATCAGTCATTTCTGGGAGGTGGAACCTGGTGACTTTCATTTTTGACGTGGTGCTCTTTTTGTATCGATATTGTTTTACAATGTGTACATTTTTGCCTGAATAAAGAAAAATTCAAATACCTATTCTTTCCTGGAGGTCCTTTAATTTGATATAACCTCTCTCCTGAAGAAAACATGGGATTTTCAAAAGAATTGTTAAGTGGATGAGATTGTGTGTGTGTGTGTGTGTGTGTGTGTGTGTGTGTGTGTGTATACCAAGTTAGATAACAGACACAAAGGACAACCAAAGTGACCAGTAATGAAGGAAACGCCAGAATATCTCACCCCAAACATGCTTCTTTGACATAAAAGTGATATGGAGGTGAAGGCAATTAAGAAGCAGTAAATGCAGGAAAAGTTCCCCACTTTCTGCCTAAAGGCAGGAAATAAATCCTCCTTTCACTCTTAGCAGCCCAGAGAAGTCACCGGAGAAATCTGCAAAGGAAACCTATTCCACTCATCCTTATATCCCAAGTTATTGCTTCACTATTTACTACCTCAAACCCCTTTGTCTTGTCAGTTCTTCACAAACTTACTGTTTCTTGGTCTAAAAAATATAAAAGCTCCCTGCTCTGGTCCTTTCAGGGCTTCGTTCCCTTATGAAGGCTCCCGTGTGCATGTACAAGTTCGACAGCATTCGTATACTTTTCTCCTGTTAATATGGCAGTTTGATTTTCAGACACAGCCGGGGACCCTCAAAGGGGCGAGGAACACTCTTTGCTCCCCTTCTGTAACTATTCTGAGCATTCACTGTACACAAGCTAAAACCAGCTTTCACCGGGACAAATGTGCTTCTCAGACGTCATACCAAAGCAGGTGGCTAAAGACAGCTGGGGGGACTTCCCTGGTGGTGCAGTGGGGGTCCACGCTCCCAAAGCAGGGGTTTGATCCCTGGTCAGGGAACTAGATCCCACATGCATGCCGCAACTCAGAGTTTGCATGCCACAACTAAAGAGCTGGTGAGCTGCAACTAAGGAGCCCACCTGCAGCAACTAAGACCTGGTGCAACCAAATAAATAAATATTAAAAAAAATAAAAATAGGGCTTCCCAGGTGGCGCAGTGGTTGAGAGTCCGCCTGCCGATGCAGGGGACACGGGTTCGTGCCCCGGTCCGGGAGGATCCCACATGCCGCGGAGTGGCTGGGCCCGTGAGCCATGGCCGCTGAGCCTGCGCATCCGGAGCCTGTGCTCTGCAACGGGAGAGGCCACAACAGTGAGAGGCCTGCATACAGCAAAAAAATAAAAAATAAATAAATAAAAAAAAAAAATAAAAATAAAAATAAAGACAGCTGGAGTCTGTGGGTGCAAGTGTGTTTGCAGAGTTGCTGTTGATGTGCTGAATTGATCTGTCAGCTGAGGAGATAGCAATGGTTCTTTCCCTTCTGTGACATGAGGTCTGCCCTTGGCTGGTGCCAGCAGCTATGGTGTGCAGGCCCATGGCTCTTTTACAATGGCCTTTTTAGCTTGAGGTGACTGAAAACTTTTGCTTAAACTAAGCCACAACTCGCTCAAGTCTGAATGATAATTTGAGTTTAAAAAAAGTTTAAAGTTGTCATTATTTTTCTTTTTTATCAAGATAAATGATATATTTTTTCTTTTCCATGACGGTTGATTACAGGATATTGAATATAGCTCCCTGTGCTCTGCAGTAGGAACTTGTTATTTATCTATCCTATATACAATAGTCTGTAGGAACTTGTTATTTATCCATCCTATATACAATAGTCTGCATCTGTTAATCCCAAACTCCCAATCCCTCCCTCCCTCACCCCCTCCCCCTTGGCAGCCACAAGTCTGTTCTCTACGTCTGTGAGTCTGTTTCTGTTTCGTAGATAAGTTCATTTGTGTCATATTTTAGATTCCACACATAAGCGGTATCCTATGGTATTTGTCTTTCTCTTTCTGACTGATTTCGCTTAGTATGATAATCTCTAGCTGCATCCATGTTGCTGCAAATGGCATTATTCCACCCTTTTTTGTGGCTGAGTAATATTCCATGGTAGACATGTACAACACCTTTATCCATTTCTCTTTCGCTGGGCACTTAGGTTGTTTCCATGTCTTGGCTATTGTGAACAGTGCTGCTATGAACATAGGGGGTGCATGTGTCTTTTCTGAATTATAGCTTTGTCCAGGTATATGCCCAGGAGTGGATCATATGCAAAGTTGCCATTGTTTTTCTGTTTGCTTTTTATAGAATTTCTTTCTCTTAGATTTTGTGGTTCTCCTACTTGCAGTATTACGGTTCATCAAGTGGGTTATACTTTGTCAATCAGATTGAGCAAATATCAAGACAATAATCTCTTTTAGGAGACAAAGTTAGTTTATTAAGAGAGGGCAGCCTAGCAGAGCAGAAAGCGCACAGTGTTTGCAATGGCCTGAATGTGCCATTGACTGGCTGTGTAGCCAGAAAAGGTTACTCAGATTCTCCTTAGGATCAAGTACAATGGCTTCTCATAGAGCTGTCCATGAATTAAATGAGATAATGTGTCTGCTCCATGGTGAGCTCAATACTTGTTAGCAATGACTGTTACAGATTAGCCCACATTGTCAAGTAGGGATGACTTGTACAAGTTTTTTTTTTGGTTAGAAGAATCACAACAATTATAATTAAAAGTAGATGCTTCCAATGTTTAGATAGAAAGATATTACAGCTGTTTCAATCTTCAAAGTCATGTGCAGCCTATAGTCTTTTTCTTTTTAACATCTTTACTGGAGTATAATTGATTTATGTTGTTGTATTAGTTTCTTCTGTATAACTAAGTGAATCAGTTATACGTGTACATATATCCCATATCTCCTCCCTCTTGGGTCTCCCTCCCACCCCTCTAGGTGGTCACAAAGCACCGAGCTGATCTCCCTGTGCTATGTGGCTGCTTCCCACTAGCTAACTATTTTACGTTTGGTAGTGTATATATGTGCATGCCACCCTCTCACTTCGTCCCAGCTTACCCTTCCCCCTCCCTGTGTCCTCAACTCCATTCTCTACATCTGCATCTTTATTCCTGTCCTGCCCCTAGGTTCTTCAGCACCATTTTTTAAAGATTCCCTATATATGTGTTAGCATACAGTATTTGTTTTTCTCTTTCTGACTTACCTCACTCTGTATGACAGACTCTAGGTCCAGCCAGCTCACTACAAGTAACTCAATTTCGTTTCCTTTTATGGCTGAGTAATATTCCATTGTATATATGTGCCACATCTTCTTTAACCATTCATCTGTTGATGGACATTTAGGTTGCTTCCATGTCCTGGCTATTGCAAATAGAGCTGCAATGAACATTATGGTACATGACTCATTCTGAATTACGGTTTTCTCAGGGTATATGCCCAGTAGTGGAATTGCTGGATCATATAGTAATTCTATTTTTAGTTTTTTAAGGAACCTCCATACTGTTCTCCATAGTGGCTGTATCAATTTACATTCCCACCAACAGGGAAACTGCAATAGTTTTGCATTACAGTAAGTCCCCTACATATGAACGATTTCCAATCCGAGAGCGCATTCGTAAGTCCAATTCATTCGTAAGTCCAACAAAGTTAGCCTACACACCCAACTAACACAATCGGCTATATACCACTGTTTTTATGCTTGCTTCCAGACATCCTGGGCTTGAAATAAAGATACTGTATTATTATGCAGTATACAGTCCTGTACAGTAAAGTACACAAAAGCCCAACCCCTTGTGGAGGCTGCATGCACGTGACAATGTACGCCAGACACGTGAACTAACTTATGTGACTGGACATGCAAACACACGTTTGCATCTTTGAAAGTTCACAGCCGGAAGGTTCGTATGTAGGGGACTTGCTGTATTTACTTTCAGAATGTCAGCTGACTGCAGCGCACATGCTCGTGGCAAGAATGTTCCACTGCAACAGGTGGGGCTCGTGAGGAGTCTGCCCACCCCCCCTAGCCTTGAAGGTGCTTTCTATGCAGGCAGACGAAGGCTCTGGTTCCATGTCACCTGTGATGTGGGGATGTGTGCACTTGTGTTTATATTCATGTCATCACCCACACCCCATACTTCTTTCCTGGGCAGGTGAGACAAGAATACAGGTGAGCTGGGTAGGTGTCTGCCTGTTCACACCCGGCACAGCCTCGATGTTATCCTCTGCTGTGCTGGGAAAGGTTTTCACAATCGTAGGGGCAGACAACAGTGCTGGCAGGATGGAGGCATCACTCGGCACCGTCACCGTCAGCAAACAACACTCAGAAAGACCTGCCTTGAAACAAGCGCAAGCAGTCACACTGGAGCCAAGCACGCACTTCCAACAGACATGAGGTTAGATCTGTGACGTTAAATTTGCTGCATATACAATTTTACTGGTACGTTTTTATACATTTGCTTTGGAGTTTAAATCCTTTACAGGAGTCAAGCTTCTGATATTATGTCTACCCAGATCTGGGCCTGGCTGATTCCGTCCTACGGTTTTGGCTCGCTGGTGACACCTCTCTGAGGGCCCTTTCCTTGTCAGCCAAGCTTCCCAAGGCCTGCTTGGACCTGTCTCATGACCCTGTTTTATTTTATTCATTGGGATCTAAAATCATCATCTTTTTTTCTTAATTCATCTTAATTTTTATTGTCATTTTTCTCTTACTAAGAGTATTATCTTTATGAAAGAATGGATATTTTCTGTGCCGCTCGTCATTTGAATCCTTGAGCCTAGAACACTGCTCATAACGTACTCAACGTGCTCAATATTGTGACTGAATGAATGTTTTTAGAGCAAATTTAAATAACCTTATAATAACATAGTCTAACACTTAAGATTCTTTATATTTTGGTGCAGTGTTTTAAAAGATTCTCCGTTGGACAGATGATGATGAACTAAGCGATTTTAACTTCTAAAACCCAGACTGTATTTTAAACACCTAGGAGCTTATGAAATACAAATGCTACGTAGAAAATACTAAACACTTTGTTTTTTATACCAGAGACATGAGTCTTTGGTGTCCTATTGATATTTTATCCTATTAAGTTTGGATGCATCTCTTTTAATTTGGCTGTTTAAACAGATCCAAGACTTGAAGCAAACTTGGAACTAGTGAGACTTATCCTTTCACAAATGCCTTACTTCCTGGAGAACTAATAAACCTGACTTACGGGTCAGATTCTCGTTTTTTGCAATTCTGTCACTTAAGCAAAGAAAAGTTCAAATCAAAGTCAAATCAGCAAATCAGTATCATAACAATTGATTCCTTTGTTGTATAAGACAATTAAAGATATTCCCAGGTTTACAGAAATGCAAAACATGGGACTTGGTCCTTGATAAAGAGGAGAATGAGTAAAGGGATTTAAAAAGAAAAAAAAAAGCTTTTTACCTGTTGTGGCTCCTTTACTCTCACACGGAGCAGTTTACTTCTGGTCACCAGATGTGTGGAGGTTTTTCCCCCCATCAAGCAATTCTCTTTTTTTTTTCCTTTGGAATTACTGATAACTGTTGTTGTGCCAACGCAGACTTACAAATCCCACTTGGACGTGGAGCGAGAGCTGGGAGAGGGTGGGCAGCAGATCAGCCCGTGGGGGGCACGGGGAGCCAGGGCCCGGGCTCGTTGCCCCCTGACGAGGGCTGCTGGGGGTACAGCCCGCACAGGCAGGATCTCTGCCCCAGAGCACAGGTACTCTCGGTGCTGAGGCCACCAAGAGCTCTCCACAAAAGTCACGAGAGGGGCCAAGGGCAAAAAGGAGGCATCCAAAAGGAGGAAGGAGGAAGGCGGGACACCAGCAGGTGTCTGTCCTACGATTTCACTGGCTTCTAATGGTTTCTACCTGGAGATGGCGTCAGGTACCCCAGTTTAGGGATCAGCCCCACAGCACGGCCTCTGACTGCCACTCAGATGCCAGCTGCAGCAGTAGTTCCTCGGGTCACCCACAGCCTCCGTCCGATTTGGCTACAAATTGGAGGCTCCTCTGACTCCATCCTCTGGTCCGATTACTTGCTAGGATGGCTTTCAGCGCTCAGAGAAACACTTCCTCGTGTTTACCAGTTTATTAAAGGGTACAGATGAACAGCCAGATGGAGGGGGCTGCAGGGCACGGTGTGCGGACGGGTGCAGCGCACTGCTGCCCGCTGAGTGCCACCCTCCCACCCGCTGTGCACCCACCGGCCCCCTGCTGGAGGCCAGACTCTTGGGATTGCGTGGAGTGTTCATCACACAAGCATGATGGATCTGTAACCCTATTTTCCGCCCTTCTCCCTTCACAGGAGAAAGGGGCTGGGCCTGAAAATCCCCAGCTTCTAACAGTGGCTTAGCGTTTTCAGTGACCAGCCCTTGTCCAGGACCCCACCCAGAGACGCCTCCTTAGAACAAAAGACACTCCTGTCCTCCAGCAAATGGCAAGGGTTTCAGGAGCTGTGTCAGGTGTTGGGGTCAAAGGCCAAATACTGGAACAAAAGATGCTCCCAGTACTCTTATCACTTGAGAAATTACAAGGTTTCAAGAACTCTGTGCCAGGAACTATAATCTCCCAGTGAGTTACTGAAGTCTACCAGCTGGGAATTACAAGGCAGCACTTCGGAATGAGAGTCTGGTTTACATTCGGCTCTGTTATCTCCCAGCATATGCCGCCTCGGTTCTCAGCGGACCAAAAATGCATGAATCTGCGAAACAGCCCTAATGCAGTGTCTGGCACGTAATAGGCATTACAAAAATTACATACTTATTTTCTCTTTCTATTTTTTGTATTTTCTCCATCCATTTGTGCAAATCACTTCACACATATTGGCCAATGATTTGGGAGTGATCAATTTAATCTTGGACTCATGAGAATTCAAAATGCACAGAAGATAGTGAACTGCACCGGAACGACTTTTATTGACAGGTGCTCAGCACGCTGTTGACTTACCCACCTGCCTGTGTGCAAATATTTGCTATAAATATACAATCCACAGTACCTGAGATTCATAATTTTAAAGCAAAGCTCATTGACTTTCTTCAAAGGTTATCCATGTTTGTCCCCATGTTTCTAAGTACTATCGACAGGCTCCTTCTCTGTTAAGTACCTAAGCGTTTAGATTGGTCTCTGCTGAACAAGGGGTGATGGGAAGAGGAGGCTCACCTTGGTAGAACGTTCGTTGCATCCTTGTTTCCCTGGGCGGATGCTGCAGGCCGAAGATGCAAGCGAGAGAACACACAGAACTTACCTAGAGGAAATACAGCCTAGAGAGCAAATCAGGCCGAAAACCCTAGGTTCAAAATCAAATATAGTAAGTCTAAGAATTTAAGAACAGAGTTTTGTTGAACACTGGGGAGGGGAATACAGGGCTCCGCTGGGGTTATCACGGAAAGCGTGGAAACAAAGCAGAGAAAGTGCCATTTTAAAGAACCAGTAAGAGTTCAGTGGGAGAGTCGCGGCAAGCACGCTAAGAATGAAGGACTTAGGAAACTGCAGAACTTGGTCACTGGGCTCCAGGTTTATTAAGAGATGTTTGGTTTGGAAGCGATGGGAAATAATAACTGAAAATTGCACAGTCAGTAACAGGGTGAAATCTTGGGTTCTCTGCTAATATGTTATTATGCAGATTTTGTTGAATATTTAAAGATATGTTTAAACTGGCAGCATCAGAATTGGCTTCCCTCTTCCTTTTCAAAGAACTGACTTGTCTGTTTGAGCATTTCACAAATTTTCCTGACTCAAAACCCCCTTTAATAATGTTTTTATGTTTAGTACTAAGTATTACTTGAATAGTAATAACATGAACCATATGAAGTTGCTGAGAATCAACTATTCTGACTCACAAAAGCAATAATTTCATGTGATTCAAACAATATATTATGGCTACATACCTAAACTTTTCCATTATTTTATCCATTTTATACAATTGATTATAAAATATGTTCTTAGTACTCTTAAAAATTATATGATACATGAAGTTGATATCATAAAATTTGTTTTTGTACAACTCATACTATATAGACAATTTTTAATGATTTCTCATTGTATAAATAGTACATTTATCTAAAAAATTATATGAATTTATATAATGAAAAGCATAATCTGGGGACATATTTTAAATGGCAAAATATCACGTTTGACCTAGGG
>NW_006788863.1:483800-492974 GCF_000442215.2 Lipotes vexillifer
GGAAAGAATGAATATTAAAATGTTGGTGGGAGTTTCATGACAAATCACACCAGCAATAGTGGACAAAAGCCGTTTCTACACAGTGGGCTAGAGCAGCCTTGCACAAACACATCTCCCACGAGTGTTTCTTTTCTTTCCTTTTCCCTTGGAAACGAGTGTAGAAGGAGAATCATCATTGTGTCTGTACTGCTAAGAGAACTCCAACACGGAGCCCGGAGGCCACTGGGGAAATGTGGCCTCAGTGTGTCTCAGCCCGGATGGAATCTGACCTTTGACCACTTACCGCTTATCGCCCTAGTGAAGGCGTCCAGAACATCTGCCAGAAACTCGAGACACTTTCCAGACCCTCACCCGAGAATAACTCGCCACGGTCCATGTGCTTTTTGGACCCCTACCTGAAAATGACGCATGATTCCTCAGGGACAAGTATTTCCTGACCCACATCAAGAGTCCATCACCGTTCTCGCCAGGTAACTTTAACAACCTCGTGGCTTTTTGTCTTTACAGTCCCCTGACTCTTTCTCTTCCTTAGGACACTCTTGGTTTTACCCGAATCTGTGTCTTCCAAGCTACAGTTCTTAAGAGCGCAAATAAATTCTTTTCTTAACTGCAGCCTCTGCATTGTTTTGGGGTCGACCTTTCACGCCATCCGATGAATAGGCTACAGGGCAGCTGCTCCAGCCCCAGCTCTGGTGCAGCCTCGGATCCAAGGGAAGCCCCTGCGGGAGTGCGCAGCGCTCCAGCATCTCCTCCGTGGCCCTGGACTTGCTGGTGAGCGCTCTACCACTCAAGGCTTTCACCTTGTAGAGGTTCTAATTTATTTGTTTGTCTTCTGTTGTTGACTTCTGTTTTCAAGGTGTCGTTTTCTGTTTGGTCTGAGGAGTAATTACTGTCGAAATATGGAAAGTTCACTCTCTAAGGGTCAGTCTGCAGAGCAATCCCTCTGGAACTCCTGCTGGGGTTTCGTATAACTGTGGACCCCAGCCCTGCAAGTATTTGTTTTGCTGACTGTGATTACCTGGGATGATTAACAATTAAATTGACCTACTTGTGGCTCCTTTGGACTCCCTGAATTGGTTTACCTAATTTATTTTTTCGTTTATCTAATTTATTTGTTAGTCTACGTGCCCAGTCAGTTAGAAAAAAAGGATGTAAGACAAAATAGGGAAGCACATTTCAGTTGGTATTTTGAGGGCTCCAAACACACTAATGAATCCACTAATCCAGAGAAACTAACTCAGGATTACTTCAAAGGATTTCCAAATTGGAAAAACATCCTCTGAGGCTTCTGAAGGTCTCCCTCCTCCCCCCGCCCCACACCTGCTTCTTCCTGTCCCTCTGAATGTACACTGCAGTGTTCTCCCTGCTGCCCACCTCTCTCTGAACTTATTTCTTATAACACTAAGGTTGATCCCTCATAGAAGGCAACAATGCATCCAATGGCCTGGTGACATTGTCTATGATTATTATGGTCATTGCGAAAATACTGTTTATTCAAAACTCTGACCTTAATGGGAGCAAAAATCTTCCTAGGAGGAGATTGCCTCTCTCTCCCTGTGCCTTTCAAATGTAAATGTTCTGCCAGTACTTTAAGAACCCTTTTTTAGATCATCACCAAATCCTAAGACTGAAGATCTATTTAAAAGACTGAGGAAAGGGGTCTTTTTAAACACAAACTACTAACGGGACTCTCTTGTCCAAACCGCCTTCTTAAAATTGCTTGTCAAGGACAAACACAAATCTTAAAAGTCTTCCCCACAAATTATAAAAGCCATCTAAGCAAGTTGATTTACTTTATTCCAACTGTAATTTATAAACTAGTGACTTTTGTGTTATAATTGATTTATGGCTAAAGTTTGCTTGTTTTTGGTGGTGCCACTTGGCCTGTGGGGTCTTAGTTCCCTGACCAGGGGTTGAACCTGGGCCCCGGCAGTGAAAGCACTGAGTCCTAACCACCGGACCGCCACTGGAATTCCCTGGCTAAAGTTTTAAAAAGAAAACTATGAGATCTCTGTCTGTGTCTGTGTCTATCACTTTGTATGTCTAGATATGTACGTTCTAGATATGGTATTTTTTCCTACCTCTAGATGGTATAACCAAAATTAATTTGTAAAGAGTTCTATTTAATTGCCTTAAAGAAAATTAAGTACTTATATAAATTCTCAGAAATATAATAGAAAGTAGCCGAAATGAATTTCAGGTTCATGTGGTCTGGGAAATATTTGGTATTGAATTAACATTTGGTGTAAAACTTGTTAAAGTTGGCTGGTTTAATTAATACAGACATGTCGTTAGAGCTATCAGCATTAAGTATAATACTTTTATTGTACCTAGGTTTGCTAAAAGTCAAAATACTGAAATCTTTATTGCCAAACAAGTCTAAGTTTACCTACTTTTGACCTCTTTTTCAGATACACCAAAACTATTGGGTCTATAAGTAAATGTGTATATCTTGTGCCTTACTAAAAGATTGTGCTATAAAGTAGCATATCCTTTTTAAAATTATAAAATGTATTTATAAGTATGCCAAGCCACGTAACATTAATACAATTCACAATTGTTTAGTTCTTTATTTTTACGAAAAAAAATTTAGGGTTTCAAAGTATTAAGAATTCTACTTAATATATGTAATTAAAACTCCTAAAATTATAAGGAAAGCATCTTTGAATGAAAGGAAACTTTTTAAAAAAGGTGTAAAGAATGGAAGAGCATTCGTTAAGGGAAAAAAAGTGATTTTGTCCTAAAGCTGGTTATTTGTAAATGAGAAAGAAAACAAGGGGCAAATAAAATGGAATTAGAAGGTTGTAAAAGGTTTTTAAAAAAGGAATCTATATATTTTTTCTACATTTATTTATTTATTGTTGGCTGCGCTGGGTCTTCGCTGCTGCGTGCAGGCTTCCTCTAGTTGTGGCGAGCGGGGCTACTCTTCATTGCGGTGCACGGGCTTCTCATTTCTGTGGCTTCTCTTGTTGCAGAGCCCGGGCTCTAGGCACGTGGGCTTCAGTAGTTGTGGCACGTGGGCTCAGTAGTTCTGGCTCTCGGGCTTTAGAGTGCAGGCTCAGTAGTTGTGGCGCACGGGCTTAGTTGCTCCGTGGCATGTGGGATCTTCCTGGACCAGGGCTCGAACCCGTGTCCCCTGCATTGGCAGGTGGATTCTTAACCACTGTGCCACCAGGGAAGCCCAAAAAAGGAATCTTTAGAAAGGAATTTTATGAGTGGCCAATCTGGATAAAATCGGAATAACTTTAATTTAGTAAATGAGTTTTAATAACAAAAGTAAGCTGGTGCAAAGTTAAAATTTGGTTTTTCTCTCCATTAAAAGACAAAGTTTTCTTAGATTATTGGTCTGGTCTTAATGATAAATTGTAAACAAAGGTTTTCTTTACTTTTAATGCAATCTGTCTGGAAAAACAAAGATTTTTACAACTATATAACCATCTATATCTGCCTGTGGCATCTTTAATTGTTATCTTGGTTAAATGGATAACTAAGCGTTGTTTCACAGTGACCCCTGATCCAATGTGAACAAGTGTTTTAAAATTTTTTGATATTTTTGACAAACTTCCCCAAGTCAAATTCTGTTCTTTTTACTTAGAACTAACTTTGAGGTATGTTTCAGAGGGCCCCTGAAATATCTCAAAGATTTGTTCTCTCTCCTTATAAAAAAGGGTCGTTAATTAAGTCTGTTTGATATGTTAAAGTACATGGGCAAGAAAGACTAAGACTTCTTTATAGGCATATAAGTGTTTCAGAAACTGTGAAGTCCCAAGAAATTTGATGTTTCTGGTAAACGTTATCAGCCAAGTCTACTTATTGTCTTAAAATGTTGTATATCACAAAGGAAATAACCTAACTTCCTTTGTCAATTGCATTGTAGTCAGCTCTTTAACCATGTCATTTTAGGTTTTTTGTCATTTCTAGACAGTTGTTGTTTTACACTGATGCTTTTACAAACATGTTTCATCTTCAGAGAGATGCAAGTAAAGGACTCTGACAATCTAGAGTACAGTTTTCTAATGAACTTTCAGATCATACCATTGGACTGGGAAAGAATTGATGAAACTCCTCTAATGAAGAAACAGATGGCTTCATATAACTGCTGACAAAAGATAAAGACCAAGAATTTATTCCATGGGACTGAATGAACTGATGGGGATGATTACGATATTTATGACTTTTTTTTTTAAACCTTGCTGGTTCATTTATGTTTTGCTCTTCCAGGTTTAAAGAAACCTCCTCTCTCAAGCTGTCTATGACTGGCAGCAATTTGGTAAAGTATACCTTTGTAAACAAAGGTGAAACATTTATCTTATTCTCCCTACCCGATCCTTCCAGAATTCGGAAACTCTTAGTATTTTTATTTTTATTTCAACATAGTTACTTGCATAAGTTCAATAAGAATCTGTTCTCCTTATTACAGGACACTATTGGAAGTGTTATATTACCAAGGCTTTGACTGGAGTGTCATATTTGAGAGAAACAGACTCAGATGTGACCAGACAGCTTTAAGGAACTAAGATTGACTTTATAGAGCCAATAAGACTCTTGGAAATATCCGCTTGGTACCTTGGTTACATGGTTCCCAGCAGCGTAACCAGCTTAGTAAGGAAGGTAACTTCCTGGAAGGTGCAGAAAACTCAAGACATTTTGGGGACCTCAAGAAGAGAAGAATTCACCCATATCTGTAGGTACTGCAGGCAAAGTCTGATAGCCATCCTTTGCTTGTCTTTTCTCGCCTTGAGAGGTCTTTAAAAGTTCAATCTGGGATCCCTGGTGATGCAGTGGTTAGGACTTGGTGCTTTCACTGCTGCGGCCTGGGTTCCATCCCTGGTCATGCAACTAAGATCCTGCAGGCCATGAGGCATGGTCAAAAAAAAAAAAAAAAAAAATTCAATCTGAGATTCCTTATGAAAAGTTCCAGCAAATCCTGTTTTAAAAAGCCTGTATGGTCAATTGTTGTTATTGTTATTGTTGTTATTGTTGTTACATGTATATAAATAGTCAGATCAAGTTTTTTGAAACCAGCCATTTTGCAAACAAGTTAGTCTTAATTTGACTCTCTTTGGTAGAAATGAGGGTGTTTTGAGAGAGAAAAATTATGTTTCAGTAATTTACCTTTGTGGATATTAGCTTCCAGTACTTGGTTGCCTGTGAGGTTTTGTTATTTATCTGTAAACTGGACTAGATCCTGAATTCTTCTGGTTTCCTCCAATATCTGGCTATAATTCTCCAAACTAACATTTTCAGTTCCTCTCCCATTTTTTAAAAACTTGGAATCACTGAGAACTAAAACTGCCCTTTTTCCAAAGTCATGGGAACTAAAGTTGGACAACGTGATATAAACCTCAGAGAAATCACCACAACATCATGTCTGTATAGACAATCTTTTTACCTTTTGTATCTGAGCCACTCAGAAAGTTTACCTAAACACCTGATGACAGCATCAGAGACATTGCAAAACATGCTTTGAACCTGACATCTAGAAATCAGCTGGCTCCGCCCTGGACTCGGTGCCTTATTGCGATCCGGGTTACAGCTAGTGATTCTAATCATGCTTCTGATTTGCTGTCTCTTTGCTGTTTTAAACAGTTTATGATTTGTATCTTTTGCTGTTGTGCTATGATACCTTCCACAGGCATAATGGTAGCTTGAGGTCTTGAGATGATTAACCGCTCCTCTAAGACCCCTCCCGATGAAGAGACATGCCTATCTTGTTTTCTGTTTTTGTTTTTGTTTTTGCCGTACGCGGGCCTCTCACTGTTGTGGCCTCTCCCGTTGCAGAGCACAGGCTCCGGACGCGCAGGCTCAGCGGCCATGGCTCACGGGCGCAGCCGCTCCACGGCACGTGTGATCTTCCCGGACCGGGGCACGAACCCGTGTGCCCTGCATCGGCAGGCGGACCCTCAACCATTGAGCCACCAGGGAAGCCCACATGCCTATTTTGAAGACTCACTTCCTGGATGGCTTCGTGCTGCTCTTATGGGGCCATAAACTCTCAAAGGGCATACATCTCACACAGCCACCTCTTTACCCCTCAGAGGGGCATGCTTTCTGAGAACGAGCCTTCCCGGAAGCAAGGGAGTTGATACTGATGCCAAATAACCAAATGGTTAACCATCAGTGCTTTCTAATGGAAGATCTCAATCAAAGGAAGGAAAATAAAAATGGAGTTGGTATTGTTAAGAGAGCTCTCCGAAATGGAGCCAGGAGGCCAGTAAGGAAGTGTGACCTGTGCACATTAGCCTGGATGGAATCTGACCTTTTGACCACTTACTGTCCAAAGAAGGCATCCAGAATATCTGCCAGAAACTCAAGATACTTATCAGACTGTTACCCTAAAATAACTCATGACACTCTGTCTTCTTATCAGATCCCTACCCTAAAACAACTCATGATCCTTAAAGACAAATGTTTCCTGGCTCAAGCTGGAGTCAATCACAGCTCTCACCAGGCAACTTTAACAACCTTGTGGCTTTTTGTCTTCCTGACTCTTTCTCTTCCCCAGAGCACTTTTTTGGTTTTACCTGAATCTATGTCTCCCAAATTGTGATTCTTAAGCCCCCAAAATCTCTTTTCTTAATTACAGCTTCTGCATTGTTTCTTGATGACGCTAGTCATCCTAAATCCACACAGAGGGAAGAAATAGTCCCTAAATTGAGCCATAATTCGCAACATGAGTACCCCTTCCCTTGAAATTCGTGACCTATGAGTTTCTTTTCTGTTTCTTATGGGTCTGCCAAAATAGTTACAACTGAGCAAATATTACTTGTTGATGGCTGTTCCAGAGTTTTACCAAAAGACTTTGCAAAGCTTCTACTTTTATAACTAAGTTTAAATTCCAGGTAAAGTTTTTTTTTTTTTTAATTTTTAATTTTTTGGCCACACTGCAGGGCACGTAGGCTCTTAGTTCCCTGACCAGGGATTAAATCCACACCCCCTGCACTGGAAGTGAAGAGTCTTAACCACTAGACCACCAGGGAAGCACCCAGGTAAGGGGTTTTAATTCTCTTGAGATGCCCATCTATGGGAATAGAACAAAACCTAAACAACAACAACAAAGCAACAAAGAAAGGCTACTTTATACAACAAATGGCAATTCACCATACCAAATAAATGAATGAAAATGGATTGCTGAACGGCTTGCTATGTTTACAGAACTTTCTTTGCTTGGAAAGGAAAAAGATTTTGAAAAACAAAGGTAACTATTGCTCCTAAATGATAAATAAGAGATCTGCATGTTGTTTTGGTCTTCTCCAAAGCAGAGCCTGAGGCAAGGGCTTGAGCAGAGGGAGTTTCTTTGGGAACTGGTCCCAGGAGGAGGTGAGGTGATGAGACAGGCGGGGAGGGAGGAAAAACCAAAATCAGGATTCCTTATGGAGGTCAAGGCTGTAGACAAGTGGGGATTCCGCTTGGATGGTTCCAGAAGGGTGTGGGGTGTTTTCAGAATCATCTTCTGAAAAACAGGATGCTGGGGCATTTATCCATGAGAACTCCCCTCCTGGCTTTGTGTTTCCATGTCTGCCACCATCTCTAACTGTTGAGTAAGAAAAACGGGAACAGTTGGGCTGGGGAGTAGGGTGGGGATTGTGGCAGTTCTAAGATTTGAGGGTTGTGTGAAAGAAGGAAATGGACCACTCCTCAGCAGATTACAGGTGGCCTTTTGCTTGAAACCAATGCTGTATGGCTGAAGGAATAAAGTAAATTCCCCTCACTTTCTAAATTACGCCCAAAACCAGCTCTTATTAATTCTTCCCTTCGCTCCATCTCACGGGCTCACTCTCTACCCCCTAATCTTAGACCAAGAAAAGAACCAGAGACATGGGTTTTTATTTTGACGGTCAAGTTATTTTTGATATTCCTTTAATATCCTTTTAGGACATATCTGAGAAAAAAAATGTTAGTCTCCCACGTTTTCAGTATTTTTACTTCTAGAGGTTGAATGGTTTGGAGGGTTTCGTTCGGCCCAGGATTAGGCATCATTCCTGTCTTCTAAGCATGGACATCAGGCCCCTTTGCCTCTAGCATTTTCTCTCTGTAACCCATGGGCACACAGAGTTATGTGCTTGAGGACCTGTGAAGAGTTTAGAAGAGATTACCACAAAGCATTGCCTGTAGCCATATGGTCTCCTCTTTTCACCTGCTCTAATGTCGTGAGATTTCTTTGCGTTCAAGTATATTTCTAGAAGGTCTGTATAAAATATCCAGCACATAAGCTATATTGGGAGCAGTAAGTACTCTATTGGTTATAGAAGTTTTACATCTGATCACGAAGAAAACGTTTTCAGTATGGGGTAAGCATCAGGTTGACAAATCGGTTTTCAAGTGGCAACATTTAAGTGTTGGCAAGATGCTGACCAGAATATAAGTAGTCCTAAATCTCATAATACTTTCTATTGCAAAAATGAATGAGGGCTTCCCTGGTGGCGCAGTGGTTAAGAATCCGCCTCCCAATGCAGGGGACATGGGTTCGAGCCCTGGTCCGGGAAGATCCCACAGGCTGCGGAGCAACTAGGCCCGTGCGCCACAACTACTGAGCCTGCGTGCCACAACTACTGAAGCCCGTGCTCTGAAACAAAGGGAAGCCACCGCGATGAGAAGCCTGCGCACCACAAGGAAGAGTAGTCCCGGCTCGCTGCAACCAGAGAAAGCCCGCACGCAGCAACCAAGACCCAACACAGCCAAAAAAAAGAAAGAAAAGAATGAGAATACATGTGTTTGAGGGGCCGTCATTGTAGCTACTGACCTGGCTGAAGGAAACAAGCTTTTCTTAGGTTAACTTAGGATTTCTCTGATGCACTGAATTCAAATCTTTGAATAATCAGCTCTCGTGTTGCTCAGATAAGCCCCTGAATCGACACTGCTTAGGAGATCTAAGTGGAATGTTATTTAAAAAAAAAAAAGACAAATTTTTTTTGCTTCTAAAATATCTAAGTTCTCTAATTTATAGTGAAAACGACATCATTTCCTTATTTCTTTCACTAGTATGGGGACCAGTAAGTGAAGATCACTTCTCAGCTGAAAGGCTTAAAGAGGGTAGAATAAACTATTTAGCTGTATTCTTTGTAAACACACACGTAGTTGAATAACCACGTAGAGAAAGAGGAGCTATTAAATATTTTCTGCTTCCAGACCCTCTGGGCCAGCGCACAGGGAACTATTGCTACCTTTCCTGCT
>NW_006788863.1:492984-502359 GCF_000442215.2 Lipotes vexillifer
CCTGCTGACAAACCCCCATCTAGAGGGAATAAGCAATGGCCTGAGGTATCTGTGAAAACCCCAGTGGAGTACAGGGATCTAGGATGTGGTTTCGATGATTTCCCAGCTCTTATAACATTTTCATGCTGTTTATACTTCTGTAAAACTGCACTGATGTTACAGTTTATTATAGTCATAAAATCAGAATTTTCATGCGGATGAAGACCTTCGAAATTACAATCAACTTTAACACCTTCATTGCTTTTGATGAAGATGTTGATGTGTACAGACATTAAGTTAATTTTCCCATATCGCAAATTAGTCAGCCAAGACTAGAAATGAAGCTTCTGACTTCTGATGACAGAAATCGATCCCTTTAGACGGTGAGAGAAACAGGAAAAGCTGTCTCTCTGTGTGCTTGTGCCTCTCAGCTGGGGGGGGCGGGTAGGGAGGGGGATGGAGCTTCTGCCCTGGCTCCAGGGGCCTCAAAGCAATGGTTTAGAAGTTAGTCCAGTAAATAATGTTTTCTAGAAAGAATACTTTCTCACACACATTGCTTGGAACCCTGGGCACATTATTATCGTTTAAAAATTGTCTGCACCGCATCATAACAGGGGATTTGGCAACATGAGAGTCTGGATGCTGCAATGCTAACTTTGTGTTCTCAAAGCAATGTCACCGTCACCATTTTTTTAAACATGTACGTCCACCTAACCAAGCTCATTATATATTGTATCCCGGGAAAAAAAAAAGGAAAAAAGAAATAAAAATAAAACTGTCTGCAGACAAAGTGGGATGACTGCCACTGCCTGGTAATCAGGGTGTGACAGGTGACCAGTAAATTAATAATGCGCATTTAAGTTCCAATTCAATACAGCAGCCTAACTGCTGCTAATCATTAGATGAGATTCAGGCCAGAAGAGCTATGAAGAGGAGCTGGAAACGGGGTTTAAGCATGAATCCTGCGTCTGTTACATAACGAATTTCTTTCCCCAGAGACATTCGAGGTCCGTTTGTAGCTGAGGAGTTGTAAGAATATTCAAATCTGAGACTGAGAGAATAGATATTTGTTTTTCTCATACAGTGTACAAGCTCATCCTCTTACACACTGTAACACTATGAAAATGTGCTCTTGGAACAGAATAGTTAAATCTTTGGGTCGTTCCCTTTGCCTCTTACCGAGTTATTTGCTGCTTGCTACTGTGGATGTGAAAGCAGGAGTTGACAAGTCCAATACTGTTAGGCAGAACACTCACACTTCTAGCAAACAAACTGTCCCAGACACAAATCCACTCTAACGTTTACCAAAGTTCAGCTTCTGTTCCAGCTGAAACAAGAGCCTTGGTAAGAGACGCAGAGGGGATGATTGGCTGGGCAGGGTGGGCAGGGTCCATAAAAGGCAGCTGTGGAACATCTGGGGGGCAAAGACATCATCACCCGGCCAGAGGCAAAGCTCAGGGCTCCTGTGACAGCACGTCTTCAGCATGAGTGGGTGCCCATGTTTAGGAAGCAGCTTTGGGTGAGTATTTACCTCTATCCTGAGTGTGGGTAAGCTCTTAGGGATGTCAAGCACGAACACTAATTTCGGAATTTCAGAAGCAAGGGTGAACACTGTCACCCGTCTTCCCTTGTTTAATAATCTACTTTGAAAAGTTAGCAATAGGGGAATTCTCGTCTCTCCTTTTATTAGGTGCTGTTCTTTTTCAAGCTCTGTTGTTTTCTTCTCACTTTTTCATCTGCAGATATGCTTTTAGAAACCTCTCTGTACAAGGCAGTGAAGAAGACAAATCACAGATGGGTGTGAACAGAGCCAGTAAAGGGGGACTTATCTATGGGAACTACCTGCAAGTAAGTGGCAGAGTCCTCACAAGGAGAAGCTTTCATTGCTCGGCGCTAGGTGACATTTTCATGTTTGGGTTTTTGTTTGTTTGTTCGTTTGTTTTCTCAGTCGCCAAATAGTTTTCTGGACCTAAAGATATCTCTTTTCATGCACATGTGTGCTTTTTCAAGTTTTGTTAGAACAATTCAAGAGACTCGTATGTGAAGATTCACCTGCCTGACAGAAGTACAATAAAAGCAGAGAATGCAGAATCCGGGCCGAGGACACATGGGATAAGATAAAGCGCAGATAACTGGCAGGCATTGCACAACTTGTATACCTGAGACCTGGTTACTGAATCCCAGCCTAGATGATTGCAAATGTAGCCAGAGCATTTTCTCTTTTAAATTCCTTATTGTAAGCTAGAAATGTTGAAGGCGTATGTTCAGATGAAAGCAAGATGTTACAAAGAGGCATTTGGAGATTATTTTTATCTCTCTCTCTCTTTTTTTTTTTTTTTTTTGGCCATGCCACACGGCATGTGGGATCTTAGTTCCCCGACCAGGGATTGAACCCGTGCCCCCGAGGTGGAAGCGTGGACTCTTAACCGCTAGACTGCCAAGGAAGTCCCTGGAGATTATTTTTAAGACGTGAAGTGATTAGAGCCCTTGATGCCCTTGTTGGTGGGTTTCTAAGGATGAGCTGACAGGCAATGTTAAGATCTTAGAAGCGACTCTTTAGGAGAATAAAAGAGCAGTGGACACACAGTAGGCTAAGCAAGCTATGAAGCTTTTATAGCACTCGCTCCAAGAGATGGAAGGGACATGATTTCTCAGTGAGGGTAACAGCATTTGTTACGATAGATTCCCACCAAATATACTTTCTCCTGAAAGGAATAAAACTCATAAATTCAACTCACTCTTTATGAAGACACATTAATTGTTTAAAAGAAAGTAGATTGGTTCCTGAGCATTTGGGATTTGGGGGACTTTTTCAGTATTGTATTCTATTTATTAAAGTTGGTAAAAATCTAGTTTTGCGATTTCAAAATCAGTCTTTCTTTTGTAATCTTTTCTCCAGCTTTATCAAGATATAATTGACATATAACATTGCATAAGTTTAAGGTGCACGCACGTTGATTTGATACACTTATATATGGCAAAGTGATTACCACCAGAGCATTAACATGCATCATGTCACATAATAGCCATTTCTTTTTTGTGTGGTGAGAACACAAGACCTAGTATGTAATGCATTGTCATTAACTATAATCACTATGCTCTACGTTAGATCCACATAACTTATTCATCTTGTGACTGGAAGTTCCTACAAAATCAGTGTTTCTATTTTTTTGTTTAAAGTTGGAAAAAGTTTTGAATGCGCAGGAACTTCAAAGTGAAATAAAAGGAAATAAAATCCACGATGAGCATCTTTTCATCATAACTCATCAAGGTAAGTTGCACACCAGGTTGGACAGTAGCTATTCATAGGAATTTTCCATCAGTAATGAGGAAAGATACCACACTTTTACCTGTAAGACGGTGGAGGACTAAGAAATCACCTTTGTTAGGATGCTCGCGAATACTTTGCTGCCAGATAAGTTCTCATAGGACCTCCTTCTGCGATTTATAGCAGTCTTCTTTCTGCTACCTCGGTGCTTGTTGGATCAGTTAGGACTCTGTCCTAAACCCAAGGGGGCTTTCTATCTCTTGGAATTCACAAAGAATTTGCAAGCTAAGATGTCACTTTTATTCAACTTGGAACGTTAGGAGACTATTTTCAAGAAACAGATCCCTCACATTTACTGTAACGTTACATATCCTGCAGGGAGCTGGTACTAAACAGGGATGTGAATTTTGTCTAAAATGTGTGTTCCTACTCTCCATACTTCTGCTTCTGGGTAGTGGTTTTTAACGTAGAGTCCTTGACTTTGGAAGTTTAGGAAGTCCCTGAACTCTTTGAAATTTTGTGCAAAATTTCACAAACATGTCTTTCAGAGGTCTGTGACCCCCAAACCTTTAGATTTCCTCTAAGATTGTTGGTGTCATAATACTGCCCTCTGGCTGACCAGGGCCCAGTGACTCATGCGGGTCAGTGCTGCGTTTCTAGATGTTTCCTTGTCCTATCAATTCCTTGTGCCTTTTCCTCAAATGATTGTTTTCTTCACGGACTGGCTAATATGATCGCCTCCTTTGAGTTAAACAAAATTAAAAATGGAAAATAATGGGGCTGATGTCTTACTTCTCCTGTTTTTTATGTTGACATGTTTATCAGTGGCTCGAAGGTAAAATCAGCAGAGGAGGAATCACCGCAGGGCAGCACACGTTGGGATCAGAAATTTGTTTCGAATCCCATCTCTACCATTAAAGATGGTGTAACCTCGGTCAGGTTTCTTGACCAGTAATTCTCGCCATTTCCCCACCTATACAATGGAAAGAATGATTGTTTCCTCTCATGCATAGAGTTGTTGTGAGGATGACATGAGTAACGTGCACTAAGCACTGAGCTCAAGGCAGAGCACACAGTCAGCACACAACGAATGGTAGCACCTATCGTCTGATGGGGAGACTTTCCTTCCATCGGAACACGTGGTCAGTGGGTCATGGGACCAGCTACACAAAGTTAAACCTGAAAACGTGACTCACAAACTGATCCAAAAATATTTGGTTTGCTCTTTTTGTCCACATATGGAAAATAGATTTCTGAAAGTCTCCTTAAATGTAATTTAAAGGTACAATTTGATCCCCTTCGTTAGTACAGAAGCACAGCCTGTGCCCAAACAGAAGGTACTAGCGATCACTAAGATGATTGGTTTATGCTCCTCTAGTGACTACGCTGGCTGTTTAACTCATCTATTTATATAATAATCACCCAGCATTTATCTTATGCCAAACACTGTGCTAGGAACGGAGGGAAATAGATGAGTGTGACAGAGTTTCAGCCTGTTCATAGCTTGTCCTCCCCATAGAGTCCAAGTCCCTAGAAACAAATACGTTGTCATACTCATTAGGTTAATGTGTATTAGGGTCTCACTCTATAGAAATTTAGTATCACTTCCACTTCTCCACACACCTCCAGCTTCCACACGGGAAGTTAGATTTAGATTATGTGCTATATCCTCGAGGACATCAACAATATTTTGTTGAGAGAAGTCGTTTGGAAAATAACGTAAAGCACATGGATACCACGCCTGGCATATGCAAGCACTCAATAAAAGGAGGCTGTTATAACTCTATCACTAATATTTGTTTGTAGCATAAAATGGGGCTATATTGGCCTTTATTGATTTTTAAGTTCCATTTTGATTTCTCTTTCAGTGTGTTAACTGTGTCTTTCATATAATTACGGTCAAAAGGCTCCCATCACTTTCCAACTGACAATGATTTTCCCCTCGCAGCTTATGAACTCTGGTTTAAGCAGATCCTCTGGGAACTGGACTCTGTTCGCGAGATCTTTCAGCATGGCCACGTGAGTTGCCATGTCACAATATTGTTTTCATACTTTTCTTGGAGAAAGTAGAAAGTGTTATTAATGGGAAAAGTTTAACACCAAATGGTGGAATTATAACTTAACGGGGGAAAAAAGTTTGCAGCAGAGAAGAGTTTAGTCACATCTTCCCAGCCTCGTCATCACCTTGCTTCAAGGTTCCTTTCCAATTTTAGTTTCAAGCCCCTTGCTTAGAACTCCATATTTTTCCCTTAAAAAAAAGTCACGACGAACGACGGTGGATTGCCAGGACAGCTAATGCCGATTCGTTCATCAGTAGGTACCAGAATTGTATTTCTCCTGAACGTCTGCATGGGAAGACAGGAGCAATGGTGAGGAAAGGAGACGGAGAGAAAGAGGAGGGGAAAGTGGGAGGGGATGCAGGGGAGGGCAGAGAGGGGCGCCCCGCGAAGCTCCCGCAGCCTCCCTCCCAGCCCACATCCTGCCCACACCTTCCTCCG
Source organism: Lipotes vexillifer (assembly GCF_000442215.2). Taxonomy (NCBI): domain Eukaryota; kingdom Metazoa; phylum Chordata; class Mammalia; order Artiodactyla; family Lipotidae; genus Lipotes; species Lipotes vexillifer. The sequence goes on from NW_006788863.1 coordinate 498,730, forward strand.
CCCTTGGAGGACACAGGACCCAGCCTCGGGACCCCAGCTCGGAGCCCCTGCGCCAAGGGGGCTGGGAGGAGAGAACATCCATCCTCGGACAGTGCCCTTCTCGTACCTGTGAACGCAAACCCCATCCGTCTCAGCGGCAACTCCCGCCTCAGGACGGAGCCCACGGACCCAGGGGTCTGCTTAACCTGCACGCACGGGTCCCCGTGTTCCCCTGGACTTTATTCCTTAAAGCAAAACTAACAGAGACATTTGCTAAGGAATCGGTGGGAGTTGTGGTCCAGAATTTACTTAAAACTTGCTTCCATATAATTTTCTATTTTTAAAGAAAAAAAATGATTTTGAGGTTGCGGGCGTTCCTTCTACGCAATTCAGAGTTGCTATGAGTTCAGTGTCGACCTAAGGCACATTTTAGTGCCAAGGTTCCTCTTTAGAGTAGAGACGGCATTAACAGGAACACATTGTTATTTACACTCTATTTAGTGTCTTCCAGAACTGAGGCCTGAGGACTCTGTTCATCTCCTAACCCCCAGGTCAGGGATGAGAGGAACATGCTGAAGGTGGTGACCCGAATGCACCGAGTGGGAGTGATCCTCAAGCTCTTGGTCCAGCAGTTTTCCGTCCTGGAGACCATGACAGCCTTGGACTTCAACGACTTCAGGTGTGCACGCGGCTTTGTCAACACGCAGGGGTTACCCTCCCATTCTGATGGGCTGGAGAGAATGTGTGTGCTGTGTTGTGTGATGTAGGAAGCCTGTCCTGCTGACACTTTGTCACTGGGAACACTCGGGAATCATCACCACACGCATTTAAGCAGATAATGAAAATACTTTATCCCTTCCTCTTACATATGAACACAGCACGGTCCGTGAATTTCAATTCATCGTGTGTGCCCAATTTTCATCCCAAAAGGATTTTAGACAACTTACCAAAATGGCTAAAAAGGCTGATATAATACACATAACTAAAGTTAAATGATTAAAAACTAAAAACAAAAGAGAAACAGGAGTGATATATAAAGAAACATGTCAGCCTAAGTTATGGATTAAACTATAAATTTTATTTTTAAATATTTTTAAATTTTTATTTTATATTGGCGTATAGTCGATTAACAGCTATACTCAGGTGTGTTAGTTTCAGGTGTACAGCTAAATGATTCAGTTATACATATACACGTATCTATTCTTTCTCAAATTCTTTTCCCATTTAGGTTATTACAGAATATTGAACAGTTGAACTATAAATTTTAGAGGTACATATCCAGGAAGATATCTATCTATCTATGAAATCTTTTCTCATAACCAAAATTTGAGACGAAATCTTCCTAAGAGCATCAGGTGCATTTACTGATGGAACAGACAGTGTCTGCTACATATTTGGCGATCAAATGAAAAGTGGTAGAATTTCTTTGTAGTATATTTAACAACTTGAAGTTTTAGTACCAGTAAGATGAAGGAAATTTGTAAGGATGTGAGAGTTATGTGGGGTGGGAGTACTCACACTTTGTGATGCCCTGTTTTGCGCTAGGCAACATCCCATTCATTTCACTTGTAGGGTCTCACCAGTGCTCATAATAATACTAGGTAGTGAGATGAATGAATTGAACTTTAAAGAGAAATGGAATAATGTATATTTTTTTGGCCGCATGGCTTGCGGGATTTCCCCCACCAGAGATTGTCCCTGGGCCACCACAGTAAAAGCGCCAAGCCCTAACCGCTGGACTGCCAGGGAATCCCCTTGAATAATACTTCTAAAGAAACTTTTAGCACTATTGAATGAAAAATATTGCTCAGTGTTCACCTGTCTTTATCTTAGGAAAAGCTTAGTATACACACATACATGTACGTGTCTGCATGTGTATTATACGTTTACATGTAAACACACACACATAGATATACACACACATACATACACATATGACCTTTCACAAACTATACAAACATCAGCTGACAGTGACAATGATGGCTAGGACCTCGTTGTCCTGATTTCGGTGAAGTCCAAGTCCTGGGTCCAACGCTAGGCAGTTGTGTGTCTGTGTGTGGTGATGCCTGGAAGAGTCACACTGACCGCCTCTCCCAACAGAAGGGACCCTTGCGGCGACTGACCTCCCCCCCCCTGTTTCACAGAGAGTACCTATCCCCGGCATCAGGCTTCCAGAGTCTGCAGTTCCGACTGTTAGAAAACAAGATAGGGGTTCTTCAGAGCTCGAGGGTCCCTTACAACAGAAGACACTACCGTGATAACTTCAGGGGAGAAGACAACGAGCTACTACTGAAGTCCGAGCAGGAAAGGACCCTCCTGCAGCTGGTGGAGGTGTGTGTGCAAAGGCCCCTGGGAACGCCTAGCTCAGCACACCCGGTTACTTGAGCTTCTGCGACACCCGGCTTGTAAAATTCATATCAAAGTTGGGTCGCGTTCACTGTAAATAAGAGAAGAATGAATTTATAGAATGACTTTAGCTGGTAAATTCCACTAATTAAAATGTTAAAAGCTCTCTTGAGAACTTCAGAGAGATTTATATAATCAATGATATGTTAATATTTAATAAGCTCCTTATCTTATTATAACAATCCTTTTAAATATTCCTGCTAAGCAACATTGGATTAGCTGATTTTTCAATTGGGTGCGGTTATTTATTGAATGAGCTTTATTTCTTTAAAATATTCCATAATTGAAAAGTTCCACAAGTTGTGTTTCTTTTTTTTTTTTTTTTTTTTTTTTTTTTTTTTCTGGCGTTGTGCGGGCCTCTCACTGCTGTGGCCTCTCCCATTTGCGGAGCACAGGCTCCGGACGCGCAGGCTCAGTGGCCATGGCTCACGGGCCCAGCCGCTCCGCGGCATGTGGGATCTTCCCGAAACGGGGCACGAACCCGCGTCTCCTGCATCGGCAGGCGGACTCTCAAGCACTGCGCCACCAGGGAAGCCCAAGTTGTGTTTCTTAATTAAACTAAGTCACTAAGATTCTATCCTTCAGAACTTCTCCCCTTCATATCTTACTTCTCTGTGGGTCTGTAAATGGCCTTGAGGAATTATTAATTTGTTCTTGTATAAGTAAGTTATTGAATAAGGATTGTATAGTCTTGATTTCCATGACAAAGTCTTTTCCTTTGCAAATTCAATTTTTATTTTAGTGAATTATACTCTGCTCACTAATCCCCTGGGCATTGTAAGTGTAGATTTAGGTTAACAAATTATAGTTAATGCTATTTAATGGCTTATAAAGATAGAGAATCAGAAAGCTAATTTCAAAACCAAAAATAGGCTAAGTGAGAACCCACAGAGATGCACAGATTCGGTCTTATTTCTAGATTAAAAATCCTGTGGCATCTTAAAATAATTGAGCAGTCAGTTGATTTCAAAGTCGCTAAGTGTACAATGTCCCTGCATTTAGAAGAAATCATATCTTATACATGTCATGATTCCTTCAGCTCCTAAGACATAAACTATTTTGAGAATAAGCCAGAAGCCCTCATTAAAAGCATGTATAGATATGTTCATAGATTTATAGAAAAAAATTGGGATTTCTGTAATAATATATTTCTTAATAAAGAGCAAGTATCTTTAATGTGATTTTCTTTAAGATTAGGGGAATAAAACATTGCTATTTTATAAATGAAGAAATTGAAGGGAAAGA
>NW_006788863.1:502369-503623 GCF_000442215.2 Lipotes vexillifer
AAAGAGAAATATTTACACACAAAAAAACTTAGGAGGTATGTTTCTCAAAACCATGAAAATTTTCTGTTTCAAGTTCATAAATGTTTGTTATAAAGCATTTTACATATTTTAAAGTTTACAATGTATTTACTTGAAAAATATTTATTTCAGGCATGGCTGGAAAGAACCCCAGGTTTAGAGCCACATGGATTTAACTTCTGGAGAAAGTTTGAAAACAACATTGTCCAAGGCCTGGAAGAAGAATTCACAAGAATTCAGGTGTATTTGTGAAGCCATAAGTAAACATAAGTTTGCTACAGGAGAAGTGCTGGGAATTTCATTTTAACCATTTTCTATTAATCTTTCATTTTCCTCATATTCTTTTACAAATGCGTCTGCTTGGAATGTATGACATGATTGATTTAATTTTACTGATGTGCAATAAAAATTAAATCAAGAAGTTGATTGTAAGCAAGACTTTGAATAGATGAGACTAATAGACCTTTTTCTCATTTATATTGAAAATATCATGTTATGACCAGTTCTAGACAGAAGTGGGCTCACAAAGGACCAGTGATCCAATACACTAAAGCCGTATAACTTTCCTTCACTCTGATGTGTCTGCTGAGTTCTTTCTGTTGGCTCTCAGACAATGTCAAGTTTCTCTCAGTTAAAAAAAAAAAATTGCAGATCCCTCAATTTCCCTCACGTTATGGGCCCCATATCCTTTCTTCATGACCAAATTTCTTGAGAGAGTTGTTTCAATTCTACACCTTGAGAGGCTGTGTCACGAGGTGTTTAAAGCAGGGACCTGATGCTTTAAGGGTCAAGTCCCCCCGTCCCTGCTTGGTGACCCTGTGCCATTGAACCCCTCCTGCTACCTAACCTCTCTTTGCTTCACTCCCTTCATTGGCAAAATAGAAAATATGAGTATCTACCTCATAGGATTACTGTGAACATTACATGAGATTCATATTTGCAGAGTATTTAGAACAGCAGTCAGCATGGTTATTTCTTTTTCTCCATCTAATTCTTGCCCCGGTTCAGTCTGCCTTTCTGCCTGTCATTCACAAATGGTCACTGGTACCTAAATCCAATGACCACTTTTATCACCATTTTACTTCACGTCCTACTGGCTTTACTACTAATGACTACTTACACTTTCTTGAACGTTTTCCCTCATGGTTTTGGTATCAACATTGTGTCTTCATCTAGTGTGCTGGCCCTTGTTTCTCTCTCTCCTTTTCACAAGGGCTCAGAGCCCTTGCATTCCTG
>NW_006788863.1:503633-507519 GCF_000442215.2 Lipotes vexillifer
TGCACCAGTGAACTCGTTTATACCCACTGCTTCAGCATCTGCTAAGACACGAATAATCCTCAACTGTTTAGCTTAGTTAGCTCCTTAAATTTCTTTTTTTCTTTCTTTTTTAAAAAATATTTATTTGGCTGCTTCAGGTCTTAGTTGGGGTGGGATATTTGTTGCAGGTGGGGCCTCTTCCTTGAGGGGCACGGGCTTCTCTCTAGTTGTGGCTCGCGGGCTCCAAAGTGCATGGGCTCAGGCAGTAGTTGTGGTGCATGGGCTGTTGCCCCGCGGCATGTGGGATCTTAGTTCCCTGACCAGGAATCGAACCCACATCCCCTGCATTGGAAGGCGAATTCTATTTTATTTTTATTTTTTATCTTTTTTACTTTTTATTTTTTTTAACATCTTTATTGGAGGATAATTGCTTTACATTGTTGTGTTAGTTTCTGCTGTATAACAAAGTGAATCAGCTATATGTATACATATAGCCCCATATCCCCTCCCTCTTGCATCTCCCTCCCACCCTCCCTACCCCACCCCTCTAGGTGGTCACAAAGCACCGAGCTGGTCTCCCTGTGCTGTGCAGCTGCTTCCCACTAGCTATCTATTTTACATTTGGTAGTGTATATATGATCATACCACTCTCTCACTTCATCCCAGCTTACCCTTCCCCCTCCCTGTGTCCTCAAGTCCATTCTCTACATCTGCCTCTTTATCCCTGTCCTGCCCCTAGGTTCCTCAGAACCATTTTTTTCACAGAGTCCATGTATATGGGTTAGCATATGGTATTTCTTTTTCTCTTTCTGACTTACTTCACTCTGTATGACAGACTCTAGGTGCATCCACCTCACTACAGATAATTCAATTTTGTTTGTTTTTATGGCTGACTAATATTCCGTTGTACATATGTGCCACATCTTTATCCATTCACCTGTCAACGGACACTTAGGTTGCTTCCATATCCTGGCTATTGTAAATACAGCTGCAATGAACATTGTGGTACACGACTCTTTATGAATTATGGTTTTTTCAGGGTATATGCCCAGTAGTGGGATTGCTGGGACATATGGTAATTCTATTTTCAGTTTTTTAAGAAACCTCCATACTGTTCTCCATAGTGGCTGTATCAATTTACATTCCCACCAACAGTGCAAGAGGGTTCCCTTTTCTCCACACCCTCTCCAGCATTTATTGTTTGTAGATTTTCGATGATGGCCATTTGACTGGTTTGAGGTTGATACCTCATTGTGGTTTTGATTTGCATTTCTCTAATGATTAGTGATGTTGAGCATCCTTTCATGTGTTTGTTGGCAATCTGTATACCTTCTTTGGAGAAATGTATATTTAGGTCTTCTGCTCATTTTTGGATTGGTTTTTTTGTTTTTCTGATACTGAGCTGCATGAGCTGCTTGTATATTTTGGAGATTAATCCACTGCCGATCGCTTCATTTGCAAATATTTTCTCCCATCCTGAGGGTTGTCTTTTCGTCTTGTTTATGGTTTCCTTTGCTGGGCAAAAGCTTTTAAGTTTCATTAGGTCTCATTTGTTTATTTTTGTTTTTATTTCCATTTCTCTAGGAGGTGGGTTAAAAAGGATCTTGCTGTGATTTATGTCATAGAGTGTTCTGCCTGTGTTTTCCTCTAAGAGTTTTAAAGTGTCTGGCTTTACATTTGGGTCTCTAATCCATTTGGAGTTTGTTTTTGTGTATGGTGTTAGGGAGTGCTCTAATTTCATTCTTTTACAGGTAGCTGTCCAGTTTTCCCAACACCACTTGTTGAAGAGGCTGTCTTTTCTCCATTGTATATTCTTGCCTCCTTTATCAAAGATAAAGTGACCGTATGTACGTGGGTTTATCTCTGGGATTTCTATCCTGATCCATTGATCTATATTTTTGTTTTGGTGCCAGTACCATACTGTCTTGATGACTGTAGCTTTGTAGTATAGTCTGAAGTCTAGGAGCCTGATTGCTCCAGCTCGATTTTTCTTTCTCAAGATTGCTTTGGCTATTTGGGGTCTTGTATGTTTCCATCCAAACTGTGAAAGTTTTTGTTATAGTTCTGTGAAAAATGCCATTTGTAGTTTGATAGGGATTGCATTAAATCTGTAGATTGTTTTGGGTAGTAGAGTCTTTTTCACAATGTTGATTCTTCCAATCCAAGAACATGGTATATCTCGCCATCTGTTGGTATCATCTTTAATTTCTTTCATCAGTGTCTTATAGTTTTCTGCATACAGGTCTTTTGTCTCCTTAGGTAGGTTTATTCCTGGGTATTTTATTCTTTTTGTTGCAATAGTAAATGGGAGTATTTCCTTAATTTCTCTTTCAGATTTTTCATCATTAGTGTATAGGGATGCAAGAGATTTCTGTGCGTTAATTTTGTATCCTGCTACTTTACCAAATACATTGATTAGCTCTGGTAGTTTTCTGGTAGCATCTTTAGGATTCTCTATGTATAATATCATGTCATCTGCAAACAGTGACAGCTTTACTTCTTCTTTTCCGATTTGGATTCCTTTTATTTCTTTTTCTTCTCTGATTGCTGTGGCTACAACTTCCAAAACTATGTTGAATAATAGGGGTGGGAGTGGGCAACCTGGTCTTGTTCCTGATTTTAGTGGAAGTGGTTTCAGCTTTTCACCATTGAGAATGATGTTGGCTGTGGGTTTCTCATATACAGCCTTTATTATGAGGAGGTAAGTTCCCTCTGTGCCTGCTTTCTGGAGGGTTTTTATCATAACTGGGTGTTGAATTTTGTCAAAAGCTTTTTCTGCATCTATTGAGATGATCATATGGTTTTTATCCTTCAATGTGTTAATATGGTGTATCACATTAATTGATTTGTGTATATTGAAGAATCCTTGCCTTCCTGGGATAAACCCTACTTGGTCATGGTGTATGATCCTTTTATGTGCTGTTGGATTTGTTTGCTAGTATTTTGTTGAGGATTTTTGCATCTATGTTCATCAGTGATATTGGCCTGTAGTTTTTTTTTCTGGGGACATCTTTGTCTTGTTTTGGTATCAGGTTGATGGTGGCCTTGTAGAATGAGTGTGGGAGTGTTCCTCCCTTTGCTATATTTTGGAAGAGTTTGAGAAGGATAGGTGTTAGCTCTTCTCTAAATGTTTGATAGAATTCACCTGTGAAGCCATCTGGTCCTGGGCTTTTGTTTGTTGGGAGATTTTTAATCACAGTTTCAATTTCAGTGCTTGTGATTGGTCTGTTTATATTTTCTATTTGTTCCTGGTTCAGTTTCAGAAGGTTGTGGTTTTCTAAGAATTTGTCCATTTCTTCCAGAAATTGTCCATTTTATTGGCATATAGTTGCTTGTGTCTTTTCTGATGATCCTTTGTATTTTCTTCAGTGTCAGTTGTTACTTCTCCGTTTTCATTTCTAATTCTATTGATTTGAGTCCTCTCCCTTTTTTTCTTGATGAGTCTGGCTAACGGTTTATCAATTTTGTTTATCTTCTCAAAGAGCCAGCTTTTAGTTTTATTGATCTTTGCTCTCATTTCCTTCATTTCTTTTTCATTTATTTCTGATCTGATCTTTATGATTTCTTTCCTTCTGCTAACTTTGGGTTTGTTTTGTTCTTCTTTCTCTAATTGCTTTAGGATAAGTTTAGGTTGTTTACTTGAGATGTTTCTTGTTTCTTGAGGTAGGATTGTATTGCTATGACCTTGCCTCTTAGAACTACTTTTTTTTCACACACACACACACACACACACACACACACACACACACACACACTGTATTTTATTTTTACAAGAGATAAATAAACTGACACCAAGCATTGTAAATGGATGACCACAACAAAATTAGAACTGCTTTTGCTGCATCCCATAGGTTTTGGGTCATCATGTTTTCATTGTCATTTGTTTCTAGGTATTTTTTGATTTCCT
>NW_006788863.1:507656-520327 GCF_000442215.2 Lipotes vexillifer
CCGGGGCCGGAACCCGTATCCCCTGCATCGGCAGGCGGACTCTCAACCACTGCGCCACCAGGGAGGCCCTTGTTTCTAGGTATTTTTTAATTTCCTCAGTGATCTCTTGGTTATTTAGTAGTGTATTGTTTAGCCTCCATGTGTTTGTATTTTTTTTCCCGTAATTGATATCTAATCTCATAGCGTTGTGGTTGGAAAAGATACTTGATATGATTTCAATTTTCTTAAATTTACCAAGGCTTGATTTGTGACCCAAAATAGGATCTATCCTGGAGAATGTTCCATGAGCACTTGAGAAGAAAGTGTATTCTGTTGTTTTTGGATGGAATGTCCTGTAAATACCAATTAAGTCCAGGTTGTTTAACATGTCATTTAAAGCTTGTGTTTCATTATTTATTTTCATTTTGGATGATCTGTCCATTGGTGAAAGTGGGGTGTTAAAGTCCCCTACTATAATTGTGTTACTGTTGATTTCCTCTTTTATGGCTGTTAGCATTTGCCTTATGTATTGAGGTGCTCCTATGTTGGGTGCATAAATATTTACAATTGTTCTATCTTCTTCTTGGTTTGATCCCTTGATCATTATGTAGTGTCCTTCTTTGTCTCTTGTAATTGTCTTTATTTTAAAGTCCATATTGTCTGATATGAGAATTGCTACTCCAGCTTTCTTTTGATTTCCATTTGCATAGAATATCATTTTCCATCCCCTCACTTTCAGTCTGTATGTGTCCCTATGTCTGAAGTGGGTTTCTTGTAGACAGCATATATATGGGTCTTGTTTTCGTATCCATTCAGCCAGTCTATGTCTTTTGTTTGGAGCATTTAATCCATTTACATTTAAGATAATTATCGATATGTATGTTCCTATTACCATTTTCTTAATTGTTTTGGGTTTGTTTCTGTAGGTCTTTTCCTTCTCTTGTGTTTCCTGCCTAGAGAAATTCCTTTAGCATTTGTTGTAAAGCTGGTTTGGTGGTGCTGAATTCTCTTAGCTTTTGCTTGTCTGTAAAGGTTTTAATTTCTCCGTCAAATCTGAATGAGGGATCCTTGCTGGCTAGAGTAATCTTGGTTGTAGATTTTCCCCTTTCATCACTTTAAAGATGTCCTGCCGCACCCTTCTGGCTTGCAGAGTTTCTGTTGAAAGATCAGCTGTTAACCTAATGGGGATTCCCTTGTATGTTATTCATTGCTTTTCCCTCGCTGCTTTTAATATTTTTTTTTGTATTTAATTTTTGATAGTTTGATTAATATGTGTCTTGGCGTGTTTCTCCTTGGATTTATCCTGTATGGGACTCTCTGTGCTTCCTGGACTTGATTGACTATTTCCTTTCCCATATTAGGGAAGGTTTTAGCTATAATCTCTTCAGATATTTCCTCAGTCCCTTTCTTTTTCTCTTCTTCTTCTGGGACCCCTATAATTTGAATGTCTTGGTTCAAGGACAACTTCTGCGGGATGTTCTTACCCAGCCTCTCTGCTACTATAAGTTATTATGGACAGCACTGTTCCTTTACACCACTGTCTAGGGTTGTAATTTAACTTAAGTTTTCAGTGTTTCAGTCCCACCAGATAGAGATCAAGGGACTCAGTTTTGCTCATGATTTTTATCTCTATCACATTAGCGTTATTTACTGAATAAATCAATAATCAATTGGCTATAGTGTGCACACACATTCTTACCACACAGTGTGGTTGTTCTGATGAATTGAAGACAATTGGGGAAACGGATTTTTGCTCCAGCCCAAGTAATTGAGTTGTAAGTAGCGCATGTGTTGTAAGCAGGAAAATAAGAATTTCCTTAAACAAATCAATAGATATCAAATAAATAAAAATATAACAGTGGAACATATCTAAGGAATTGTATTTCTAGAATACTGCACTGAAGATAGAATTTCAGCAGAATTAGTGGTATCTCTGACTAGGAATTCTTAATTTTTCTTAAGTGGAATTACTTTACTGCCTGTATTAAATAATTGCTGTCTAAAATTAGACCATTATTGACCACTTGTAGTTACCTCCAGCTTTGCCCATCTGAGTCCAGTTTTCTTGATATTTATGAAGAGAGTATTTGGATTTAACAAATCACTTAAACTTAAACAAAAGTATAGAACCAGTGGTATGAGGAAGGTCCTGTCTCGTAAGCCGTAATTTCCAAGCTGCAGTATTAGATGATATAGTACATATCCTAAGTACACCCTTTCTGCACCCAGCTAGTTTTTTCTCACAAGCAATGTTTTCTAAAATAAGGATCTCTTCTCTCTTGGGAATATTAATGCAGTATTTTCCCCAAAGGCCAAGGAAGAGTCAGAGGAAAAGGAGGAACAAAAGGCTGAATTTCAGAAGCAGAAAGAGGTGTTACTATCCTTATTTGATGAGAAACGCCATGAGCATCTCCTTAGTAAAGGTAGGCATTTCTATTCCAAGTATCCTTCCCCTGGAACGTAAGACTGTGAGATCAAAAAGTCAAACCTTACTTGCGGGGGAAGAAATGCACACTGATATTTCCACTCATAGGAACAAGGAAGTTTTCATTTGCTGTGGAAGTTAAATATTTTCTATACCAGGTTTCTCTTTTTTTTTTAAGTGACTTAAAATATATTTCATAAACCTTATTTTATAATTCTGTAATTTATTTGAAGTATTTCCAATAAGGTATTCATAAATGATACAGGAACTGAGTATTTAGGAAAAGAAAAAAGGTCAAGTCCTTTTGTGTGTGGCTGCTTATTGATTGATTTCTAACCCTGCCTATTTAAAGGTTTTGAGAATTTAAAGTATGTGTATATATATACGTATATATATTTAAATTTGTCCTTTAAAATCTAATATTAAAATAATGTTTTAAATGATAGTTTTCCAAATTCAAGCTAAGGGATAAAATATTTAAACGAACATTCACATTCTTTTCTAAAAACATGTGACACAATTATTTAAGGTGATGATTGCCAAATGAACATGAGTGCCTTAAATTGCCTATTAAATTAAAACTTGCTATGTGTCTTGCAGGAGAGAGACGGCTATCATACAAAGCACTTCAGGGGGCCTTGATGATATACTTTTACAGGTAAAAGCAAATCAAAAGAGGAGAATTAAGGCATACAGCATGATTGTTTTAGTTATTTATTTTTGGTTTCCTTTGGCTGTGCCACACGGCTTGTGGGATCTTAGTTCCCCGACCAGGGATGGAACCCGTGCCCCTGGTAGTGAAAGCGCTGAGTCCTAACTGCTGGACCGCCAGGGAATTCTCAAAAGAGGTGAATTAGAAGTAAAAATGGAGGAATAGATACAGATAATAAATCCAGTATAAAGCTTATACATTACAATCATAGTTTTAAAAAATCATTTAGATTTGGCGGGGGCGGGGTGCGGGGAAGCTTAGAAAATAATCATGAAGTTTCATGGGTTTTTCTTTATTTTAAATAGTAAGAGTCCAATTTTATACCTGTGGTGGGTAAAAAAAAAAAAATACACACAAATTAAACAATATCCTTTTCATTAAATTCTGCAGAGTGTTAAGTGACATTAAGTATCCTAACGACCCAAAGTTTAATCTGTCTCAGAAACTCAGCCATGAAATGGGTTCTGTGACTTTATGATGTTGTTATTCCTGTTTTGTAAAATGAAAAAGAATGAAGTGAAAACACCTTATAAACTGTTGTTCTGCTTGTTCAGCAATTTCAAGTCTAACTGTCTTCACCATCCACAGTGTCTGGGGCATCCACGTCCTGTCCTCCTAGCCACGTGGGTGAACGGCCCATCTTTGTGTTTCATAGATCAAATGTGTCAGAGCAATAGATGGCACACTAGTAAAAAGCAAAAAAAAAAAAAAAAAAAAAAAAAAATCTGTGTTTACTGCATGTCTTACTTACTTGGGTTTATTTTTTAATCCTGTCCCATCTATTTTTCAGAATGGCAGCATAAAAAACCCTTCTGTTTCCCTCAAATGTTAGTAAGCATATGCTATTCAGGCTTATGTATCCTCGGCAGAAAATGCACTGAGAGAGCTGGGGGATTAGATGAAAAAGGAAACAAATATATCAGAGGGAGCTCTAACAAGCAGTCTTTGTTTTCACGTTTTAACATCTTTGCCTGGAAGTTTGACTGTTATTGGCTAGAAAATCCGAGATGGTGTCCGTGTCTGCCTTTTATGAGAAGGGGTGTGAGGTGCGACTCTGGCTGGTCACTTCACGTCTATCGAGGAATGTTCTAGACTCTTACACACATGCTGCAACACGAGTGGTGTTAAGCCCTTTTATGAGATGAGGAAACTAAGCCTGGGAGAGAGATCAGAGCTGTCATAGCTCCTAAGAGGCAAAGGGGATGTTTGTTTCAGGCCCAACAGATGGTAGAACGTGTGTTCTTCCTGACACACTGGACTTGCCTGAACGCTTTTTATTATTATTATTACTATTATTATTTACCACTATTATTATTATTCTTTTTCTGCCTCAGGGAAGAGCCCAGGTTCCAGGTCCCTTTCCAGCTGCTGACCTCGCTCATGGACATGGACTCGCTCATGACCAAGTGGAGATGTAAGTCCCCCCGGACCCCCCAGAGCTGCTCCGTCCCTGGCACCCTCCCCTCCCCCATGGCGGTGGGTGGGGGTGGGGCTCCGTCGTACAAGCAACCGAGCCGACACATCCAGGGCGCGGCAGGCGCAGTGCCCAGCGCTCATGGCTCCTCTGTGGGCCCAGGAAGACACTGTGCTTGATAAGCAGAAGAAACAAGCAGGCTTAGGGTCGAAGCAGATTTCGCTTGTAATAGCAATGCACTCCTCTTGGCGTCAGTACAACTTGAAAATAGTTCAGTAGTTCAAGTTCATGGAGGAAGGGCCCCATGGGGACACGAGTAGCGAGGGCTCATGTAAGTCGCAGGGCCTCCGCCCACGGCGTCCGAGGGCTGAGCGTGCGTAAGGATGGACAGACGCCCCGCACAGCCTGGACCAGGTAGGGCGCCGGGCAACCGCCCCGCACCCACATCCGCTCACACCTGAGCCTTCCACACGGCTGAGGGATAAGGGGAGGCGATCATCGTTACCGACCCCTTGCCCTTGGCGCACGTGGAGCTAACGCGTGTGTCTGTCTAGACAACCATGTGTGCGTGGTGCACAGGATGCTGGGCAGCAAGGCGGGCACCGGCGGGTCCTCGGGGTACCAGTACCTGCGCTCCACGGTGAGGTAAGCCGGGCATCCCTCCTTATCTCGGGGACCCACCAGCGCCTTTTTCCCCACGGAGATGCGCCTTATCTAGGAAAAGTCACTTATACTCGCTCCTGTCTGGACTGCCGGCAACCCATGTATCCTTAGATTAAGGGACTCCTGTGGGAGCCTTCGGAGGTCACTGCAAACATCTTTAGTTCTGGAAATTCATCATTGCATCCTGGGATGCGAGGGGGCGGGGTACCGATGTCTGCATGACCTGGGAGGGCAGGAACCAGGTAACCCAAGAAGCGTTTTCAACTTATTCTGGCTCAGGTCTGGGCTAGACTAATATGGGTATCATTGATTCTGCCAAAGTCCTCCTGGCCAGGTGAATGACACAGCTGAAAATAGGTTCTTGTTTGCTGATATGACTCTCTTGTATAGGATAAAAACTACTCCCATGTGCTCCAGAGACTGCCTTTTTCATATTGTTTACAAGGAAAGAAAAGCAACATTTACTGAGCACTTCAAACATGCTAGAGAGATTTCTAGGACATGCATGTTCTTACTTTATTTAGTATTCACAGTATTATAGACAGGTGGATATATAGATAGACAGGCACATCTGAAAACTGGGAAACTTACAGAGCCCCGTGGGAAAGGAGAATCGAGAATAGATTTAGCCTCCAAAATTCTTTTTTTTTAATTTTAGTGAAGTTTAGTTGATTTACAATGTTGTGTTAATTTGTGCTGTACAGCAAAGTGACTCCAAAATTCTTTATAATTCACTATTTTCATCCCTACTCTTATTACCTGATTGACTAAGTTATAAAACACAGTGTTTCTATTTTCATCATTTGTAGAGATTTTCAGTTTCCCCGGGAATAAACGCTAGGCTGAATGATTCACAAAAGTTATTGGTTTGAATTTCACAGTCATTACACATTTTCTCTTTTCCTGGGAATAAATTCTGTAAGCAGCATGAAACTGTAAATGATTGTACAAAATGAGCACAGCCATCGGGGTGGTGGGAACAGTGAACACAAACAGCATTCCTGGTGTGTCATTTTCTCATTAAATCTTCACAAAGGCCTGGTTAGAGGAAGGGATTGTAGTTTTTATCTTACAGAGTTGGAAACCAAAACACTGAGCTTTAGACAACTTGCCCAGGGTCACATGAGTTGCAAATGAAAGTGCAAAATTTGAACCCAAATTTGACTTCAAAGACAAATGTTCTTCTGCTATAAAACTGCAAGTTAAAATAGTTGACTACCAAACACGTGGCAATTTTAAATGTGAAAATCACTCTTATAGACATTTATTATAAATCTAAGATGGCATTTCAATTTATTAATGCACTCATGTCACTTACCTGGCAGCAACTTAATGGGTGGGAAAGATTTTCCGATGAACAGCTAGGAATTCTGTGTGCTTTTTCAATTTATAATTTTGCATCCTGTCCTTTAATAGTCAGAAACTAGAACACACCCTTATCTTTATGAAGGTAGCATGACAATAAAGCTCTAGGTTTTAATCTGGACCTGATCTGGATCACTGAAACACGTAACATGGTTTTATGGGCATGAAGCTTGGATATGGAATAAAAATGAAGCAATCTTAATACTAATACTCTTTGATATACACAACATGGAACATACAATATAATACTGAATACTAATTATTTATGGCAAAATATCATTATTTGAGAAATTAAAAAATCTTTCGTGTCAATAAGTCTAAAACATCTGTATATATGTGCTTCTCCAGTGACAGGTACAAGGTGTTTGTAGATTTATTTAATCTGTCAACATATCTGGTTCCCCGACACTGGATACCGAAGATGAACCCAATTATCCATAAGTTCCTTTACACAGCTGAATATTGTGACAGCTCTTACTTCAGCAGTGATGAATCAGATTAAAATCATCTGCAAAAAATTATGAAGAACATTGATTTCTCAGTCTGTGGTCTTTATTGTCTGTGAATTTTCATGACTATGCAGACTCCTAATGTAATATATGTTTATACATATATATAGCATATATAGCGCTGTAGCACTGATTCAATCCTAAAAATAATTTTATTACCTCATGTTTGTGATGATACCAGACTCAACAGTAAGAAATTCAGTTACATTGTAACATTGTACCTAGTGTTTTCCTATTAGAGACAATGTCCCTGTGTTTACCTTAATGTAACCATTTAATGTGATAATTTTCTGTTTCATACCTTAGAAGCTTGTAAACTTCAGCTATTTCAAATATTTTATGCAGTAAAATGTGTCATTCTGTACAAAGATGTGTTCAATCAAAAAGTTTTGTAAATAGTAAATAAACTTTAGTCTTTTGACATATACTGTTTTGGAGACATTGTTTGTGTTTGTCAGGACTCTTGGTGACCACGGACAGAAATCTATCGGAAACTGACCTGCAGGGGATTTATCGGGCAGTTTCTCCCGTAGCTCCCAGAAGTGAGAGAGGCTTGGGGAGCCTGGAGGCACCGGGATGGATCCAGCTCCTGGAGAACGCCATTCCTTAAACCTTGGAGGACCTGTCTCACCTCTGCTTCTCTGTCGGCGCTGGCCTCGCTCTGACCTGTGGGCACCAGCTCCATCCTCAGGCTGTGTTCCTCTTCCTGCACCTCTGGACTCCCCCCAGCCCCAAGGCACGTGTCTGGCAGCCAGAGCCCACCCTAGCGCACCGCAGAATTGAGGTAGCGGGGAGTGTTCTTTCCAGAGGAAAGGAGAGGTGAACAGAGGAAGCAATGACCCGGTTCATTTGGCATAAAATGGGTTAGATCAAGAGTTTAGATCACACAGGAGTTCCATTCTTCTTTTTCTAGCTCAGTCTGTTAATACCTAGTGAAATTCCTGTTATGAGGGGAGTACAAAATATCATCAAAGAAATCTGGAATGCGCAGCCAACTTGACCTAGGGTGCTTATCTACGGCAAGCAGTAGGTTCTTGATGGAAGTGAACTATTCTTTGGTCTCAATTACAATTTTCTTATAAGGATCGTATTGTCCAGTTTGTCTCTACATTATTTACATATACTTGCTTTTGCCTCCATGGCGTGTGTGTGTGTGTGTGTGTGTGTGTGTGTGTGTGCGCGCGCGCGCGCGCGCGCAGGTACAGGTACATGGTACGAGATGGTGGTTAAGCTGAAAAATCCAGAGACAAGTAACGTGGTCAATGACACTCCCTTTGAAATAAGCGCAGGTACAGTACATGGTACGAGATGGTGGTTAAGCTGAAAAATCCAGAGACAAGTAACGTGGTCAATGACACTCCCTTTGAAATAAGTCAGCAAGTTTGAGATCAAATGCATCTATTAATTATCTGCTTTGGTCCCAACAACCAGTTTAATCCCCAGTTTCCTCTCTATGTATTGGGGATAAAATACTTATAATCTTGGCTTTTTCTCATGAAGTGATGAAGAAATATGTTACTGGATTGTTCCGCCCATCAAGATGCCTTGGAATCCTGGAATAAATGCTATTTGTCAAGGCACATTCTTTTAATAGACTAAATGAATGATCTGATTTAGTTATTTTTATCTCTGTTTCTTGGTGTGACTAGGTTATATAGGTGTAGTTTTTTCAAATAATGTATCACTAATTCTAACGTAAATGTCGAAACCACTCATAATGCCAGTTAGTACTCTTGCCCCATTTAAACTTGCTTCTGGTGCCTACGACCCGCTTTCAATAATTCTTAAATGAATCATGAAATCGCTGTAAGGCTAATTTAGTATTTACTCTGAGATCCCAGTGAAATCACATCCAGGAACATCTTGGTTATTTTCATTACGACTCCTAATTATTAAGTGAAGATTTCATTGCTCTCCTCTTGGCCTCACGGGCGAACGTCCAGCAGCTGGTCAGCGCGGGAGCACAGCACACGCCCACGTGGAACAGCAGATGGTGAGGCTGAGAAGGCAGGAAGGGGCCTCTTTGGGAAAAGCTCATTTAGAAAAGTTGATATGTTATCTTTCAGGCACCGGGAGCCCCTGAATGGGCTAAAACAGAGGGGTAACATGAAAATGGTGTCTTGTAGAAATGTAAACCCTGGGGACACGGAGTAGATGGCTTATCAATCCGTCCATCACAAACACCTGGGGGCTGACGAAACCGTTTCCAAGTCCTCAGGTGGCTCCTGGTCTGGGGGCCGTACTCGAGAAGCCCCAGACTGAGGGACAAGGGGTCTGGTGGGTCGACTCCTGAGCAGTGGGGGTCAGAGATGCTAAAGAACATGCATCGAGTGAAGGATGGAGAAAGGAAATGGAGAGCAGTTGGGTGATCAGGTGATGGGTCCTCAGGTTTGGCTGACCTGATGGAGCATCTAAGATTTCCCTCAATTTTATTGATTGGGTTATTACATGATGCTAATGCTATTACCCAAAATAGAGACTCTAGGAGGTGTGGGAGTTTGCTGTTGTTTTTTAGGTTTTTCGTTGCTGTTGTTTTGTTTTGTTTTGAGGAGGGGAAGGGGATAGTTTGCAGACATGGAAGTTAAGATGTCTATGGAGAAAACCAAAAATTGAATACATGGGTTTGGAGCTGAGAAAACTCTTGTGTGAATGTAAACCACAGTAACACTGTGTTCACAAAATGTAAGCCATACACATGCACAGAGTCTCCTTAACCCAAAGTCAGACACAGGTTGTTTTATTACAAATGTTATCAAAATCCAGAAGAGCCGAGAGGTGTTCATCACTTTGTAATTCAAAAGGATATTTATCTTTGTAAAAGAGTACCGGAAAAGCATTCATATTTTACAGGAATTAGTACATTAACACAGACTAGAACAATCAAGACACAATTCCTTTTTGGCATAGTTGGATATTTAGAATATTAGTCAAATAGAATATCAATTTGTCATTTCTAAACCTGAGTCAACACATACTCTTTTGAAATTGCTTCTTGTTGGTGTAAGGAAAAGAAATAGTGTCTTGTTTTTGATTTTCTTCTAATAAGGAGAGTGATAAATAAAGGCCAACCGTGAGAGGAAAAATGGGATGTCTCAATTTTTTTCAGTGGTTATTGCCACCTCTACAATTCTGCTTTTAAGATAGTCTACGCTGGACCGCGACCGTGAATTTGAGAGAGGAGATACTTACTTGCGTAGTACTTGATACAACTTTGTCATTTAACTCACACAATAAGATTGTACTTATATTCAATCAAAGAGCAGCTTTCATGCTCTGAGGTTCTTACACGGCCAAGCATAATGACCCTGCGAAAGAGGAGATGGACCTCGAGGACCAGGGACCATGTGGAAAGCCAAAGGGATGCACAAAAAAGTAGTTAGGATGGAGTCTGGGAAAAATAAGCTGAAAACTGGGACAACAGAGGCTGGGAAACACATTTTGGCTGACACCCCAGATTAATGAGGTTGAACTTTGAAAGAGGTGGTGCGTCCAAATGATGGGCGGACAGACAGGTGAGGTCCTGATGCTGATAAAAGCTTAGAGACAACTGGAGCCAAATAAATGGCCCTAAATTGAAATGGAAAGTAAACAATGAGACTTCTTTCGCCAGGGAAGCCGCACCACCAGGAGGATTTAGAAGTTTCACGGCCAAGAGTAAGAGAAAGAGTGAGAAAATGTGGGAAGATGCACCGCTCCTCAATCCGCAAGAACAGAGGAGATAAAACGTCCTGGAACCCTCCGGACCGTGAAACCCCCAAGTAACTTGTCTCCCAGGCAAGGCTACTTGAGATTTTCCTATCACTTGGTTGCCATATTGGTCACTTAGTTTCAATCAGGCTAACCATCTGCCTTAAAAAGTAACTTTGTCTTTTTGCTTCTTTGTACACGATCTGTGCAGGTCACGGGTCAGCACCATGTGCTGGGGAAGACCAATTGGCCTTTCAAAATTCTTATGAAATTCCATCCTGGAGGGCTGGGAACGCAACTGGGAGGGGCACACCTAGTTCTCGGCTGGCTATTCTTGTATGCAGGGCAGCTTGGGCTGGTGATTTTATCCCATAAAGGAAAAGGGATTCTTATCACCTCTTTAATCCTACTGGAAATACGTCATCAAAAATAAAGAAACGGCAAACAGAAACAATAATCAAACCAACCAGATAATAGCCTTTTCAGAGTGAAGAGACCGAAAATACCTCCTAATCTGACCGTCCTCCCAGTAGGAAACTGTCCCACAGACCATGGTGCTGGTTTTCTTCCTTCTGACCTTGTGCATCTGTCTCTAGGAAGAGAACATTCTACAACTTATCAATAGTTTCAGCAGGGCCAGGCCCTAGAGCCTGTCTTTTGTGGGTAGTTGCAAAAGCCTAAAGGTGAAAATGCCAAGAATGAAGTTTCACATCTCATCATGAGCCTTCGGTTTTGTATCTGTCTCTTGATCT
Source organism: Lipotes vexillifer (assembly GCF_000442215.2). Classification (NCBI taxonomy): domain Eukaryota; kingdom Metazoa; phylum Chordata; class Mammalia; order Artiodactyla; family Lipotidae; genus Lipotes; species Lipotes vexillifer. The sequence continues at coordinate 519,163 of NW_006788863.1, forward strand.
GGCGAACATATCACACGAATACAGCAGAAACAGATTCTGCAATACCTGAGAAAAAGGAAACAATCAGTACTACTCTATTTCCTCCTTATATGCCTTCTAAATAGCAAATTAAAACAATTTTCATTTGGGTTCGGAAAGAGTTAATATCTACTAAGAAAATCACTCACTGGTGATAGCTACTTGTCCATAGCAACACGGCAACCTCAAACGCAGATATTAGAAGAGATAGCTAATATTTTTATTTCAAGAAACTATCAAAAATCCCCAAACGACTTAGGAACTGAACAGGTGAATGTATCTGAAATCTGTATCGCACTCATACATATTGCTTAGAGGCAATACGATAATTTATGGGATTATTTTAAACACAATTTGAAAATTTTAATTCTAAGATTTGAACTTCAGCAACATTTCAATAAATCACCAGCGTGCTCTGCGGACGCAGATCAGAATGTCACGGCGGAAGTGATCAAACATCCTATTTGAAGACTGGATTCCTCTGTGATTAGCTGCGTCTTTGAAATCTCTTGGGTCCACGGAATGCTACCCGCCTTCCGCAGCTGGTCGTGAGAGTAATGTGACCGTCTCAGGGATGTAACTTTCAGGAAATACTCCCTTTCAGAAAGGATCTGGATTCCTGTATAATGACGAACCAGGCAGGCCTTGGAGACTTAAACTGGGAAACGGGTACAGGGGAAAGATGATCTCGACTCACCCTTTGTAGCTGGGGGCTGGGAAGAGGTGAGGGTGCAGGGTCCTAATCAAGGTGATGCTGAACCAGCATCCGGATCACGTCCTTGCAGCAACCCTGCCAGGGCTGTGAAAGCAGCCGCCCCTCAGCCCAGATGCAGGCCCCTCACTCCGCAGCTGGGGATAAACTGTGGGGGCAGCAGGGCTTCCAGGAGTGGCAGTGGCCCTTTATCTGCAGAGCCCCAGTGAAGCTGAAAGCAGAGGCCTGGCAGGGGTGCTCGCGCTCTGGCTGAAAAGCTTCTGTGAGGCTGACTCTTGTTAATAAATAATTTATGAAAAGTTGTTTACTGGGGTGAATGAACAGGCCATTTATTAAACTACACGGATGCTGCTCTGTGGAACGACTGAGCTGTCGTCGCTAGACTGAATCAAAATGTAAGCTCTCAAATTTTTCCATAACTCTTTTTTTTTTTTT
>NW_006788863.1:520352-572095 GCF_000442215.2 Lipotes vexillifer
ACGCGGGCCTCTCACTGTTGCGGCCTCTCCCGCTGCGGAGCACAGGCTCCGGACGCGCAGGCTCAGCGGCCATGGCTCACGGGCCCCGCCGCTCCGCGGCACGTGGGATCCTCCCGGACCGGGGCACGAACCCGCATCCCCTGCATCGGCAGGCGGACTCTCAACCACTGCGCCACCAGCGAAGCCTATCCATAACTCTCTTTTATCATAAATATCACAGCCTGGGGTGTTCTACATTTTTTAAAAAGTTGTATACACAGCATAGTTTGGGTCCAACTTGATTCAGAAAATACGCTGATTTTCTGGATCAAAAATTTTAGAACAGAATTTGAATATGGATTTTAGAATACGTTTAACATACTTAAATGCTATTTTAATTTGGTTTGTTGTTAATTACTAAAAAGTGTTATTCAACAAAAGAGCATGTTTGCCATTCTTTTAAGCCTCTCAATTCCAGTGAGTAGAACTTTTTGCTAGAATTTTGTAGGTGACAAGGGGCATATTAAATCAGAAACAACCCTAATATTCAGATTTTCACCCATTTTGATACAAAGAAAAAGTGATTCTTGGTGATCCTAGAGAAGGTGTTGTAATACATAAAATAATGGAAAGTAATACAATTATAAAAAGTAAATTTGGAATTGGAGACATTCCTGGAAAAGCTCAGCCTCCTAAGTGGAGTTTTTTCTGGCTTTGGAAGTAATTAAGTTTGGTGAATTTTCGCCACGTCTTACAATGTTTTGCTCATTACACTGGTGTTTACTACACTCCCTCTTCCGTTTAAAAGCATGAATGTGTACAGTTGTGTCTTTTATAAAAAGCACCGTTGTATTTTCATCAATTAGTTAAAGGATGACAATTCTCACTGTAAAAGTGATCTAAGCATCCGGGACGCACGCTGTGGACTGGATGGGCTATAATTTTAATCTATTCACAGTCTCTCCCTTGACATTTAGCCTGGAGTTTTGAATATCAACTCACGACTCACCACAAACGTTTCCTCCCATTTTTATGTGGACACAGCCGTCTATGCCCCAGGAAGTTCCCCAGGAGTTCCTCACGATCCAGTATGGGGTACTTCCTAAAAAAACGTAAAACAGACCCTGGAGAACATATTTGTGGTGAAAGAATGTTTATTTAAAGTTCAGTTATTGAAAAGTACAGTGGCTCTAAGAAAAAGATAAAACATGTAATGAACTGCTAACAAACCAGCCAAGTAAACTTGATCAGTACTAGTGTCACACGCCAATCAATGGAAAATGTGTTTGAATTCATTTCACTTAACGCAGTTGCTGCAGAAAATGAAAACACACATCCTTTTCCAGGGACTTAGAAAAAGGAAAAAAAAGAAAAAAAAGGATCCTTAGATAAGTATGATGAAATAATAAATAAGCACTTCTCTTTCCCAGCAGTTACCCTAAACATTCCAGATGGAGAATGCCCATTATTTAGATCAGGAATTTAGTGTCATTTCAACAAGGCATCTACCAGATTGACAGTGGGACCCGCAGGGCGTGTACACCTGGAAGTTTAGTGAAAAGTTGTAAAGCTCATGAGGACTTAGACGTAATAGGACCAAATTTCAGCGTTTTAAAGGATGGCAATCACTTGTCAAGCTGGAGTTCAAGCTGCAAAGCAACTGGTCACATCTCACCAGCACTCACCTGTTTTATCGAAGCCGGTTACCAGAACGGCGTGATTTGCTTCTCCACTAGAGCAATGATGCTGTATGATGCCTCCCAGATAATCTTGCCAGCTCACGGCATCTACTACCACTATCAGAGGGCCCAGGGTAAACAGTGCTTTTGCCATTTCGTCTTCTCGGTCACTACCAAAAGAGGAAATGTTTGGTTAAGAAGTTTAGTTTTTCAGGTAAAAATACTTTATAAAAGTGATCTATTTAATCTGTATATGGGTAGGAGTAGGTTTGGTTGCCATTATCAAGCCTTAATCGATGGAGGCTAAAAGAAGTCTGGAAGACTGGCAGTCCCAGGAGGGCTGTGGGACACCAGGCTCCGGACGTGCAGGCTCAGCGGCCACGGCTCACGGGCCCAGCCGCTCCGCGGCATGTGGGATCCTCCCGGACTGGGGCACGAACCCGCGTCCCCTGCATCGGCAGGCGGACTCTCAACCGCTGCGCCACCAGGGCAGCCCGCCTCCACCTTTTATTTTTTCCGTTTTATTAATTTATTTTTTTTTGCTGCACCGTGCGGCCCACGGGATCTTCCTGGATCAGGGCTCGAACCCGTGCCCCCTGCAGTGGAAGCGGAGTCCTAACCGCTGGACCGCCAGGGGAGTCCCGCCACCTTTTAAAGGTAACAAAAGCTATACAGTGAATACAGGACATCAACGACACCTTCCAGGGACGGTGTGAGGACCGGAGAAGGGCGGGGGTGGGGGGGCAGAAGCTGTCGGATCGCGGAGAGCGACGAGCGCCGTGGGCTGGCGGAGACGATTTAGTTACAATCTCTGCTCGAGGCAGGACGAGGGAGGTTCCACAGCTGTTGGAAAATAGGAAATAGGAGCGCACACCACGGCCTAGACCAGCAGGGAAAGGCTCCATTTAGCCCCGGAACTGTGGTCACTTGTCCTTCAGAGCAGTGTGGGCTGGAAACAAGTGAAGATATGCTCCGAACAGTATCTTTATTTCCATTTTTAGCCCAGTATGGAACTACTATATTATCAGACCTTGTTCCATGAGCTTACTAATAATTTTACACATCAGTAAGATAACAAATCTCGCAGCCTTCAAAGAATTCTCCTAATCTTTACTGTCATCCAGATTTGGTGATTAAGGCGAGTCCTACCCGTTACAGACGCTGGGTAAGTGTGTAGGTTTGCACCCCTGCCTCCCTAGAATTCAGTGTGGTACACTGCCTCCTAGTGTTTCAGTCTCTTGTTACATGTAGTAGGTTCTTTCCCTTTTTGTTTGTTTGTTTCACCCATAAATATTTTATTTTATTTAAAAAAACTTTTATTTTATATTAGAGCGTAGTTGATACAATGTTGTGTTAGTTTCAGGTGTACAGCAAAGTGGTTCAGTTATACCTATACAAGTATCCACTCTTTTTCAGATTCTTTTCTCATAGGTTATTACAGAATACTGAGTAGAGTTCCCTGTGCTATACAGTAGGTCCTTGTTGGTTATCCATTTTATATATAGTAGTGTGTATATGTTAATCCCGAACTCCTAATTTATCCCCCTGCCACCTGTCCCCTGGTAAACATAAATTTGTTTTCTATGTCTGTGAGTGTTCCTGTTTTGTAAATAAGTTCCTTTGTTTCATTTATTAGAACCCACATCTAAGTGATACCATGTGATATCTGTCCCTTTTGTTTATTTAAATAGTAATGCTCATATCCTAGTTTGACTCCTGAGATGCTTCTCCTGAGGTGTGATGAGCAAAAATGCAGAATGCAGCCTGAGTACGAATGATCATTTTGCTTTTGTGACTCAGTGTGGTTTTTTCTTTTAGATCTTTTTAGAGTCACCACAAGACTTTATGAAGTGTTTGGCTGGTAGCTGTGCCCTGGGCTGATGTTGTCTGAGACTACTCGAAAACTAAGAGAGCATGACCGTAAAAATAGAGGTCGGGGAAAAAGCATGAGCTTCAGAGTTGGCCTGACATGAGCTCTAACCGGGCCCTGCGGCTCACGTCCTCCTGTGGAAGCGGTAACATTCCAGTGCAGGGGCTTGCCCAGCGCCGGGTCACAGCAGACGCCTGGGGACCTTCCCACACCCTCCGGCCCTTACCCTGCGGTGTGGCCGGGCAGCCAGGGTCCCACTAGGAGACCTGCAGCTCCTGCCTGAGGCCCTTCTCCCCTCAAGAGCCTGGAAAGCAAACCCATGTCCCACTGCTACCTCCGCTGCGCCCTCAGCTACTGAATCCTGGGAGGCGATGTGCACCAAGTGCGGCGGGACATCATCCCTGACACACACATCCTGCCCTGCATCCCAGAGGCCCCCAGTAGGACTGAGGGCCGAGTTACCCTCAGAACTAATTTGCGTCCCGAGGACACATGGCTCTCCCCGCTCTGTCTCATGCCCTAGTCCCCTCCCGGCGCTTCCTGGGGTCACTTCCTACAAATCTGATGTTCTCTGTTCTGTCATAGACTCTCCCAGCTCTATTCATGGCAACTCCATCCTTTCAGTCTTTCAGGGCAAAAGTCCCGGAGTCCCCTGTGATGCTCTCCTGTATAACCTCAGAAACATCCCTCAGTATACCCTGTGGGGCTTTAGTCTCCACCAGGTCTAAGGCCACTCTTGTAACACTGCTCAAGTTATCACTGACGACCTGTCTCCTCATCACTTGCCCGTCTTGTTCTTCTCTCCGTGGCGGTCACACTGGCGTCCTTACTGCTCTTTAACTATGCCAGACCCATGTCTGCCTCAGGGCCTTTGCATGTGCAGTTCCTTCTGCTGGGAGCACTGTTTCCCCAGGTATCTGCAGGGTTACGTCTTCACTCAAATGTCACCTCCTCAGGGACCCTCTCCCGAGGCTGTACACCCCTCCCATGTCTCCTCTCCACCTCACTGCTGCTTTGTTCTCTTTAAAGCTATTTCATCTAACAGACCAGGCGTACTTTTATTTCTTTCATTTATTTCTTGTCTCTATCACTAAAATATAGTCCTGAGGACAGGATTTTTGTCTGTTTTGTTTTGTTTTGTCTGTTTTGTTCACTGCCAAATCCCCAGAACCTAAAACAGGGTTCAGTAAATATATGAATAAATGAATAAATCAAAGGAAGTTCTTCTTGCAGAGTCTAACGCAGTGAGCTTGGCGCTATGTTCTCAGAGTTAACTGTTCGCTGTAATGTGAGGGATTTTACAAGGTCCTCTGCCTTCTAATCCAAGGGCTGGAGGAATCCTGCTTCAGGCCCCAAGCGGTCACCTTTGCATTCTCTCCCTCTCCCTCTCTCTCTGACTCAGACTAATGCCTATTATTCTTTTGTCTCTTCCTAACTTTTTCAGTCTGCTACTCATGACAAGGGATGCCCTGAGTCCTTTCTAATGACACTCTGAAGATGCAGTTCCTTCGTGTGCAGACCCTTCCCTTAAGACTCTCCAGGAGCTGACAGCTTAGAGACGCACTTGCTTGTTTAGAAAGTGCGTGAACTTCACCCTCAAGGGAGGTGGGGAGCGATGTGCTCCGCGACCCTGCCCGTTTATCGTGGATTCTGTGCATCCTTCCCTCGGGGCCTGAGGCTGCCTGGCGAGAGCCCCGCCCGCAGATGGGAGCCGGGGACCGTTGGCCGTCCTCGGACGCAAGGATGCTGGCGTAGTAGGGTTCCATTTTGCTCAAGGATCCAGGTTCGCCCGTGATTTCTTTCAGATCCCATGGGGGAGACTCCATCTGGACCAGAGATCCTTTTATATTTACTAAGTAGCTGGGCAGTCTGTCACTTTAGCTGAATTGATTTTAATCTTTCTGTTTCCTCTGTTTCGAAACGCTGTGACAAGCTCCCTTCGTATCTGTAAAAAATGAAGCCAGGCGCTGCATGGCTCTCCTTCTCATCCCTGAGCACCTATTTTGCACTAAATCAAATGGTCGTAATGGTTCTCTAGCCAGCTCTGAGTTTTTCACGTGTTTTTAAAGAATTTTTAAATGATTATTTTCTCCTGAATCTGTCCAAAGTCACTGTACCCTTCCGGTCCCAACACAAGTCCTCTTCCCCGGCCTCCCCATCGCGCCTACGTCACCTGCTCTCATATGCTCTGCCTACTTGCCTCTAACATGAAAACTTCACTTCACGTTTTTCTTACAGCTGATCACTTGAGAAATGCAAGGAACATAGAATGTGTTCAAAAATGCTTCTTGGTAAGTAGACTCTGCTTGACATTAGCTGGAGTCTACACCGAGCAATCTTTTATTGATTCATGAGTAAGACTGAAATATGCTAAAGGTAAGTGTGGCACTTAAACTTGGTAAGAGGTGGTGAGTGTCAATTATACTTTAAACTGGATTTAAAGGTGTTAATTTAAGTGTGTTGTTTCTATTTGTAATGACGTGGGAGAAAGTAGATCACATTTAAGAAACAACGTACATAGACCTCCACGTTGATTACCAATTTCCAGTAAAAAGTCCATTGTAAAACAATTCGGAGTAGGCAGTGATGCTGTCAATCAACTTATTCATTCCAAATAATCAATAGATAATAAATTAAGAGATACAGAGGAAACCACAACAGAGGGAGACACTTACCGGAAGTCATAGGCAGAATAACCTTTGATTGAAAATCCAGAATGTGAGTCAGAAAAGTAGCGGCACAGACCATTCTGGGCTTTAAACGGGTATTCTGAATCTCTCACCAGCTTCACTTGCATCTAAAAGAAAATGCGCACCCAAAATTATCTCTGTCACAGGGTTGTGTTAGAAATCAAATAGAACTTATTACCACGTGTCAAAATAAGATCAGCCTGGGCCACACCTTCATCGTGTGGGTATTCTTTGAGTTATGAAAATCTTAAATGAACGCTTTAGGTGTTTTATAAAGACATCCTAGACATCTTTTATAAAGACATTAAACTCAATGTCTTTCTCTGTCTTCGGCTCCTGTGTTTCCTGTGTTCCGTGCCCCGGGACCTCCGGCGATCGGACGATAAGGCCCGGCTCTCCTTCTCCCGGGGGTACAGGCGTGTGCACCGCTCTCCTTCCACGGCTCTGGCTCTGGGTTGCCGAGCCTTTGAGGCTCAGGCAGGGCAGTGGTCCTGCACTGTGCTCGCAAGCATCCTTCCATCCACTTCTCTCGCTGCCATTCACCTGGCAAATGCCACACACCGTACGGTCGTCGGGGCCGAACCTGCCCCTTCGGAGAGCAGGGCTTATGCGAGCGCGGGCACACGCTCTACCTACTGCTGCCCGTAACATGTACAGAGCATCAGCATCCGGTGTGTGGTGACTCAAAACACAGCAAATGAGTAAGAGGGGGGCCCTGGAGCTTGGGGAGCGCTGCCGTGACAGGTTTTCACGACACCTCATCGCTGGCTTCACGCCACTGCTGCTGGACCTAGGACAGCGTCAGAGGGTGTTTAGTGCTGGGGAAGCCTCTGAAGGGGGAGAGACAGGGCGCAGCCCCATGCCAGCTACTGACGCGCAACGTGGGCTCAGCCCTGAGCCTACAGAGAGCACCCAATCAGCTGACCGCTAATCCCCTGTAAACCTGAACACCCAGAAATTCTACGGAAATGAACACGCTCTCAGCTTTGTGAGTCACGTGACACACATCTGCAAAAAAAGAAGCATCTGTTAAGTAATGTGAGGAAATAAACATAAATATTTTTCTGAACACCGATTGCAGGTAAGATTTTTCACACTTTGGTTTCTCTATTGATGGCTGACCTGCCCAGAAGCAATTCTCTCTCTCTTTTTTTTTTTTTTGGCTTAAAACACTGAAATTGATTTTCACACGTTCTGGACACTGGAAGTCTAAGGTCAAGGTGCTGGTGGGGTTAGCGTCTGGGGAGAGCTCTCTCCTTGCTCTGCAGACGGCCGCCTTCTCACCGTGTCCTCACAGGGCAGACAGAGCTCCTGTCCTCTTCCTCGTCTTCCGATAAGGTCACAGTCCGATCGGGTCAGGGTCCAACCTTATGACCTCATTTAACCTCCAGAGCCTCCTAAAGACTCTATTTCCGGATATGGTCACACTGGGAAGTCTTCTGATTAACTCAAGCTCTGGTTAGCTACATTTCCGACCCTGAAAACATTATTTAGTAAATGAGAGTAGATGGTCTGTGAATTCTGAACGCACATTAAACTAGCAGCTTAAAAGGCTGTGGACCTAGTCACCTTATTGAGCCAGTTCAAAGCGTTGAGCGGGGACCCTCCGTTGCAGCCGTAGTTGTTGTATGAACAGTCTATGACCTGCTGGACACTCAGTGCCTCCAAAGGCTGCCCTTTTATGGCGCACGCGGACTCCACTGCTCCTACCACGGTGAAGGCCCAGCATCCGCCGCACTGCCAGGGACAGAAACAGGACAGTACTTACTATCAAATAACGTGCAAGTCAAGTCTGCCAACATCTCTAATATCTCAGATGATCAAATCAAGTGAGCACAGTCTGGAGGCCCACAGAATATAAACGCTGATCCCGTCGACTTTCTAGTTGAAAAAAGGAAACGAAACCCAAAATTCTCTTGTAAGCATCGAAATCTAGTTATTCATTAAAGGTAAATTGGTAGTATCAGTACTGCAGGTTAGACGATGCAAAATAAAAGTGAATTTTAGAGACTGGGAAAACACTTGAACTGATGGTCTTTTTAAAAAACGAGTCTGCACAGACAGAGAGAGCAGACTTGTGGTTGCCAAGGGGGAGGGGATGGGGGAGGGAAGAATTGGGAGTTGGGGATTAGCAGATGCAAACTAGTATGTATAGGATGGATAAACAACAAGGTCCTCCTGTACAGCACAGGGAACTATATTCAGCATCCTGTGATAAACCATCATGGAAAAGCATATGAAAAAGAATATATATATATATATATATATATATATATATATATATATGAGAGTTACTTTGCTGTACAGCAGAAATTAACACAACATTGTAAATGAACTATACCTCAGTAACATACATTAAAAAAAAAAAAAACGAGCCAGTTCACTGTACAGGTGGCTTGCCTCTAAGGTGTGTACCAACGTGCAGCGCTGAGTCTAACCTCATTTCTTCTATACTCCCTCTCATTTTCACTGTACAGCATCCCTGGGGTTAGGCACCAACTTTCCCAGGTCAGTGGACATCCCCGTGCCCAGCGGGGGTGCGGGGCAAGCGCATCTGCCCTCCAACGTCTGCCGGAGAGATGGCTCGCCTCGTGAATGAGCATGCCTACCCACATCTGGGGTCCCGCTTTCCCTCTGATTTCAGGTGATCTTCACAGGCACACTCAGGACTTCTGCAAGGTAAATGGCTGCATTTTTAAAATTTGTTTTTATTGAGTACAGTTGATTTACAATGATGTGTTAATTTCTGCTGTGCAGCAAATGACTCAGTTATACATATGTATACTTTTTCATCTTCTTTTCCGTGATGGTTTATCACAGGACATTGAATGTAGTTCCCTGTGCTGTACAGTAGGACCTCGTTGTTTATCCATTCTATATATGGACTAGTCTGCATCTGCTGACCCCAAACTCCCACTCCATCCCTCCCCCACCCCCTCCCCCTTGGCAACCACGAGTCTGTTCTCTATGTCTGTGAGTCTGTTTCTGTTTCATGGATAAGCTCATTTGTGCCATATTTTGGATCCCACATATAAGTGATATCGCAGGGTGGTAAACGGCTGCATTTGCTGCAGGACTTATGCACTCCGTTATTATTTGACGCATGTAAAACCGCACTGCCACCTTTACTAGTTCCCTGTCCTTTTCTAGTGTCACGAAGTTTTCAGCGCTGAGTCTAACCTCATTTCTTCTATACTCCCTCTCATTTTCACTGCCTGATTTTGCAGAGTTGGTGATTTCTAGGAACGTCTATGTCACATTCCAGCAGAACTGACTGCACTTTCAAGGATCACAGGTACAAAGTGTGCGATCCTGTAGGGGTGGGGATGGAGGTAGGGTTTCTGAGGGAGTTCAGGGGATGAACCCAAGAGGCCGGGAAGCACGGGGGGGGGGTGAACGGCTCAAGCGTCAGTGGTCAAGTTCACCTCCTCCAGCCTTCCCCCGGCTGTTCTGCAGAGGCTTGGGGACCGTGATAAGGGGGCTAGGCAGCCAGGGAGGGGCGCCCACAGAGCTCACCTCCAGAGTGAGAGCCCGGCCTGACATCCGTCTCCCCCACCAGGGGTTCTCCTGGCCTTTGCCATTTTTTGATGATTGGGGTGTCCTTCCACCTAGAGCAGTGATGGCTCCTTTACAAGTTTGATCGAACTTGACCTCAAGAGTGACTAAGACACTGACCAAAAAGGAAAAGAAAACAAACGTACTGTCTGCTGGTTCCTCACTGGGGTGACGGCGTGCTTGTCCCTCCAGTCAAATCTTAACGGCAAAGACAGGTTGGAGATGGATGTGTGCACGTCCGCCAGAAACCGGGGAAAACTGGAAGGTCTGCTTCGTAAATAAATAGCTGAGGATACACATGAAAAGAAAAGGCAACCAACGTTATATTACAGGGATTCCTTTTGGAGGGACGTTTCAACAGAAACAGTGGAGTTTCTGATAAAGTCTGCCTTTTGTGCTTTTCCATACATGAAATGGATTAGCCGAAAGCTACAAAGATGAGAATCCCTCCAATAGGGCCGGGGCTGTCACATAAAATGACGTGTTTGATTGAAGCAGGTCAAAAAAAGATGAGTGTAACTGACATCATTTGTTTTATCACAACCCATGGAACCATGGGTGTCTTGAATAGAAACAGCACAGAAAACTGGAGGAGAGATGAGGTATCAGCCCTCAGAGCCACGTGGAAATGTCTATATTTACGGTATTTAGTTCTTAAGCAATAATTAGAAGAGAGTGACCATGGATTTATTTTTCTAACTGTCAGCACCAGGTACATGCTTGACACTTATTAAGCATTTAATAAATATTAAGTATTACTCAATTCACTAGCTTCACAATTGAACAATTCTCAAAAGTTAAGGAAACAAATTAAAGTCAGGAAACTAATTAACTAATAGCCCCATCGCACCATACCTTTAAACTCTTCAGGGAACAAATAAGAAAACTGATTTATTCCATAGACGGCAGTGGAGTTTTCACCAGGAAATAAAGAATTCAAGTATCGATGTCTATTAAGACTTTCCTAAAAGGAAAAAAAGCACACTCATTTACATCACCCATGTTAACTTTCCAGAGCAATCTGCATATAACTTACTTGGAGATAGCTTTCAGATGCAAAAGTTAAAGCTTGATTTATTTCCTGCAGATCATGATGGAAGGTCACCTAAGATAATCAGATTAGTTTTATAAATGTTTTGTATTAAAAATATTATCTGACTTCAGGAGTAATTTTTGAAGCTGGGAAAATAATGTCCCAGGAATTATAAATGGATAACCATTTATAATTCCTCTTTACTAAGCATGTTGAAAGCACTAAATATATGGTTATTTAACATAGTGGAAAAAATAAAATAAATTGCAAATAAACACTAGACACTAGTGGGAATTGTCGCCAAAGAGTATGCATGTGATCCAACAACTATGAATCTGGGAAGACTGTCTTCTTTATCTCCGTATTTCCCAGCACAACTAATAAAGCACAAAAAAAGGAGTAAGTAACTAATGAATCAATAAATCTGATTCTTCTTGAGCTTTATAGAGGTCTCTGTTTCATTTTGGGTAAAAAGCCTTTGGGAAAGAGATGCAATCCTGGAAATGTCCCAGGAAGATCGCCTGGCTTGTCTTTCCAAAGGGAAAATCGGACCATTGTTGACAGATTCCTCAGCTTTGAGATCTGTGATAATAATCTTAGGCTTGTCTTTTATATGAACATGCCTCAATTTCCTACTTCTAACCAGCTGTGTGCGATAAATAAAACTTCAGGAGACCACCATTTGGTAAGTTTCCAGCTCTAGCTATTCTGTACTTGCTTGTGCACTTACGTGTTTATTGCGTGTCTGTCCCATAAACATATAAGCAAAATGAGGGCCAGGCTGGTCTGTCTTATTCGCTACTGTGTTCCCCTCACTGAGCACACACCTGGCACACAACAGATGCTTAATTAATATTTGTTGTTGAATATATGCATAATTACATTTTATATACGTCATGCCCTTGATAGTGCTAAGCTTTTTTTTTTTTTACATATCTATTCTTTTTCAGATTCTTTCCCATTATAGGTTATTAACAGATATTGAGTATAGTTCTCTGTGCTATACAGTAGGTCCTTGTTGGTTATCTATTTTATACACAGTAGTGTGTATATGTTTATCCCAAACTCCTAATTTATCCCTTGCGCCCCTTTCCTCTTTGGTAACCATAGTTTGTTTTCTATGTCTGTGGGTCTATTTCTGTTTTGTAAGTAAGTTCATTTGCATCATTTTTTTAGATTCCACATACAAGCGATATCACACAGTATTTGTCTTTCTCTCTCTGACTTATTTCACCTAGTATGATAATCTCTAGGCCCATCCATGTTGCTGCAAATGGCATAAGCTGTTTGTTTTCAAGGAAATTATTCCTGGGACTTATCATAATCTTATTTTTTCCTTATTGAGCATGCCTGGAACGATTTTTAATCAATGAAATGATCAACAGTTATTGAGTTGTAGACATTTAAAGATAATCTTGATGAAGCAAGCCTTTGAATATAATTTGGAAAGGAGATGTAAAAATCTATTAACAGAACTGAAATGCAAAGCAAGTGTGAGTAGAGGCCGTGTGACAAATCTAAGCCAGCGACTGCAAACTGCTGAGGAGTTCAGCGGCTTCCTTCATCCTATAAGCATCTACTGGCCACTGTTGCGAGCTGGAGGGATGAGGGAAGGCCTGAGAAGGTAGGACCTTTATGGATGTACAGGAAAGCCCGCTGCAGCCAAGAGGATGGGCCTCACAGACCATCCACAGGGGGCTTACCCCCTGAATCTGAATTGCCAGGACTGCAGGGAGGGAGGCCCTGGTGCTCACAGGCTGCACCCAGGCCATGACTAAGCACTCGGCCGGCCTACTGGGGAAGGGCCTCCACTGAAGACTGGTTTGGGATTTGTGTGTCCCCATGGCCTCCTACCCTCCCCTGGCCTGCGGGGTGTCTAGGGTACCCTGCCCTCTCCCCTTCTCTCAGCTCAGAGATGCTGCAGACACACTCCCTGACCCTCCCCGACTTCCTCTCTCAGTCCTGACTCCTGGGATAGAGCAAAGGAAGAAAGAGAAGACACACAAATCACCAATATCAGAAATGAAACAAGGGCCACTACAGACATGTCAGGCACTAGAAGAATCACATTCTGACCACTTGAGGCCAATAAGTTTGACAACCTATGTGAAACGGACAAACTCTTTGGAAGACACACATTACCAAATCTGGATACAAGAGAAACAGAACACTTGAGCAGCTTTTTATCAAGGAAAGGCATTAAATTCCTAACTGAAAATTACTCCACAAAGAAAACTCCAGGCCGAGATGGCTTCATTGGTGAATTCTATACAATTAAAAATGAAATACCAACACCAATACCAATTGTACGCACATTCTTTGAGAAAACAAAGGCGAAGGGAACTCTTTGCAACTAATTTTATAAGGCCAGTATAACCTTGATCCCAAAACCAGACAAAAACATCTCAAAGAAAGAGAAATACACACCAATAGCCCTCATGACTATATGACTATAGATGTAAAATCCCTAAGAAAATATTAGCAAATCAAATTCAACAATTTATAAGAAAGACAATACATCGTGACCAAGTGAGGGCCATTTAAAAAGACTACGTTGGTTTAACATCTGAAAATCAATGAACATAATACACCATATTAGTGGAATGAAAGAGGAAGGAAAACTATATGGTATTTTCAATAGACGCAGAAAAAGCACTTAACAGTTCATAATCCTTTCATGATAGAAACTCTCAGCAGTGAATGAAAAGAAACTTCATCAACCTGATGGAAAGAATCTATGAAGTGCCTATTTCAATCAGAGGCCAACTTCGAACAGAATCCATTTGTGTCTTATTCCCTGCTGAATTAGTCAGAAAACCTAGACTATCTTGTTATACATGGCAGATGTTAAAGTACTGGATAAACGGATGGACAGATGAACGAATGACTGAACCAATTCTGACCCAAGATTTCAAGTTTCTGGTATATTTTCATTTTGGCAGTGTAGGCATGAAGCTAGAGCCATTAGAAATTGCCGCCCGAACCACAATGTCTTACATCAATTTCACCTCTTAATGTTTCTGTTAGATAGAAATTGCAATTTAAAGCATTCTGGATAAAGTTTATTGGGAGGAAATAATCCAGATCTTCAGAGGCTGTTTACAGCAAACATCTGTGGTTCATTCATTAGGATCATTCATTGTAAAATGACCTTCTATTTATACGTAAACAAACATGCCTCAAAGTACACATAATTTTATTGTTTAAAAACAGAGCATGTAATCATCGAGGCAAGAATTTTTAAGGTGGAGCTTCTGAAATTTTAAGCAAAATCACATGTGCATTGGTATACAAATATTTTTCTGAGGTGAGAACATGCAACTTTTACTGGTTCCCTTATTGGGTCTGTGGTCTCCCACAGGGGTCAGAAGACCAGCTGCTCTGTGGTCAGACAGGGAGCCTCAGCAAATGTCAGTCCACGCCTGGGCTGTAGCACAAAAAACAGGCTGAACCCAACGGCAGGGGATTCCTGAGCACCAGAAGCTTCTAAGAAGTGAAAGGGCAGAGGGGCGGCTGTTGTCCCTCCTTCCCCAGTCACTTATCCTGTGAGGCATCACATAATCATCCCAGGAGGAGCCTGGTCTTCACCCAACAATAACGAAGTGTCGGTTTGTGTACAAGTATCATAGGTGCCACCTGACATCCGCTCAAGGAATATTCCCGGGGAACTCAGGAAACCCCGTAAGGCAGGGATGACAAAACCTTTCACCATGAACCCATGACGGTGAAAAACATCACTAATCAATCAGATCCTTTCTCTAACTGTGTCAGCAGTTCCCTAAACACCTTTCCACTGGGTTTTGGGCAGCCACTAGGCAGTCATCAATGCATTTGCAAACAAGAGGACACCTCTTTGCTCTCCCTAAATAACATACCAAGATCCAAAGACTACAGCTCCTAGTTCAACATTTGTCCGCTTTTCACCCTAAAACCTCTCCATTCTCTCTAGCACAACACAGAGCACTTTATAACTCTATTTTAATTTTTAAACTTTTTTTTCGTTTTAAGTTGATTATGGAGCCAGGGAATTTTCTAGAACCTGTAAATAATTTACCCCGATGGGTAAACAGAGAATCTCAACTTAACCAATTCCTAATTAGACATGATTTTATTTTATTTGTATTATTTATTTATTTATTTATTTTTTGGGGGTACGCGGGCCTCTCACTGCTGTGGCCTCTCCCGCTGCGGAGCACAGGCTCCGGACACGCAGGCTCAGCGGCCATGGCTCACGGGCCCAGCCGCTCCGCGGCATGTGGGATCTTCCCGGACCGGGGCACGCGAACCCGTGTCCCCTGCATCGGCAGGCGGACTCTCAACCACTGCGCCACCAGGGAAGCCCTGACATAATTTTAAAGAGATAAAGCTTTGCAGAGTTATACTGTCAGTTACAACACATTTTAATCCATCTTGCCAGGCCAGAGGGGTGCTTCCCAATGCTTGTGGGTACCCAGCAAGCAAGGCCCTTTCTATCTGCTCACGTCCAGCTCTGCCCCAGGTCCAAACAGCTGTCTAGGTTCAAACACAGTGTCCAGCAAGTGTGGACAGAAGCCCTCGTTGCTCTCCCTTCCGGGCCCCCATCTCAAGAACTAAACTCCCACTGGGAGCAATTGCTTTGAACATCTTTCGGGCTTTCTCAGCTCAAGGTTTTTAAACTTAACTGAGAATCTTCCTCACTCTGCCCTTGTCTGCTTACAACTGTCTACCTCCTGGCATGCACCCTTGCAGAACCAGAGAGGAGCTGTATTTTCTAGACATCATCTCCTGGGTATGGCCTCTAGTATGAGTAACTATACGATATGAGTGAATACATATATATGTATAAATTATATAAATAACATAGGTTTAAAATACATATTCATTACTCTGGCCTCCTTGTGACTTCAATCCTCAATTTTTTTATTTTTGAGAAGTATGGCAGTGCTTTTATTTCTTCAGTCAATGAATACATTAGCGGTATGGGTGGGATTGATTATTTTTCCCCTAAGGTGTTAGTTCACCACCATATGCCTCCAAGCTCAGGGCAGGAATGGAATACAGGACAAAAACTTTGATCTTAAGCGATTATACCGGTGCTTCTGGTTTTGAAAGCTAGAGAAATAAATTGGCGATAAAAATACACATCTTGGTTTGGGCAAAAAACAAGAATGCACAGAATCAGGCAAGGCTAGCACTTCCTAAACACTGGAGGTCCAGGGAGACGAGGAGAATTAGGAGAGAGCACCGCTACAGAATCCCATGGAAAGCTCAAGAAAATACCAGGAAAATAACAAATGCAATTCCACTAAGCAGCAGGATTACTGATTTCATACTTGCTTTTGAATAAGAAAGAAGGAATTTTCTTTGATAACTTAAAAAATGATAATGACCTCTAATGATTTAAATGATAATGACCTCTCATGACCCCACACACTTTCCCTGTGTCCCCAGCCCACGGCTCCCAGTATCGGATATATACTGAGCAGAACACAGTGAGGCCAACTCTAAATCATTACCTCTTGCAGCTTGCTTGGTTTCAGGAAAAACCTTATTTATACTGAGCTAACTGGTGTGTTCCTGAGTTTTAATGCTGGCGTGCATCTGAGATTACCAAGCCTTTTCAAAATAATCTGAAAAGGAAATGAAATGCTTCCCCCTTCTCTAAATCGGTCTCCACCAAGTCAGGGGAACTTGCAGGGTATGCGCTAGTCCAAGGGGCCCGCGTTCAGGAAAATCAGAAACCGGCAGGATTCCCTGAGCTGGCTGAAGGCTGGCTCTGTGCGGATAAAGTTCCGACTTCAGAAGGAGGTGGCCGGCGCCCCCCGCCCCCGGAAGATGGGCAGGTTTCTCCGCCTACTTCTGGTTCCCATCCTTGAAATGCAGTTTGGGAAGGCGGCGAGGACGCCCGGGGGCTCCAGAAGGGGGTGCGCCTTCCAATCAGGGCCACCTTGGACGTAGCCAGTGGTCACCCGCAGCTGCACATCTTTCTTGGAGGATCCCTCTGTGGGTCAGCACGGCTCTCGCGCGTCACGCCAGCTCTGGAACGCAGGCGCGTCACCGGACTGCGCGCAGGCGACCCCGGGGGTGGCGCTCCGATGGCCCCTCTGTCCCGGGACAGGAAGCCCAGGGGAACCCGGGGGTGCGCTCAGGTCCCCCTCCCCCGTCCCCGGGACAGGAAGCACAGGGGAACCCGGGGGTGCGCTCAGGTCCCCCTCCCCCGTCCCCGGGACAGGAAGCACAGGGGACCCCGGGGGTGAGCTCAGGTCCTCCTCCCCCGTCCCCGGGACAGGAAGCACAGGGGACCCCGGGGGTGAGCTCAGGTCCTCCTACCCCGTCCCCGGGACAGGAAGCACAGGGGACCCGGGGGTGCGCTCAGGTCCCCCTCCCCCGTCCCCGGGACAGGAAGCACAGGGGACCCCGGGGGTGAGCTCAGGTCCTCCTCCCCCGTCCCCGGGACAGGAAGCACAGGGGACCCGGGGGTGAGCTCAGGTCCCCCTCCCCCTTCCGGGACAGACAGGCGGGAAGGGCCCCCGGGGAGCGCGGTACCCGGAAGGCGGCAGGAGGGTTGCGGCCGCTCGGCGGGGTCGGGGCGGCGCCGGGGCAGCAGCAGTAGCAGCAGCAGAGCAGCCAGAGGCGCCGCAGCTCCATCGCGCGCGCTCCCTCTTCCGGTCGCCGGCTCCCGCAGCCGGCGGGTACTGGGATTGGGGGCCGCGGGCGGGGCGCCGGGCTGAGATGGTTACGCCCCTTCTTGCCCGCCGCCCGGAAGTGGGCGTCCGGCGGCCGCGAACCGCGGCTTCGCGCTGTGCTCGGCGGGGCGCCCGCGCGGGACCCGGTGCTCCGGGGTCGCGTCCCGCTTGCTAGAAGAGAGCCTGACGGTCGCTTCGCACGGGAGTGGCAGTACGTGCTGTCGCGTGACCGCACTTGCTGCCTCAAGCCCCTTCTGCCTCCTCCTGTCTCGGATGGAAAGATGCAGGCAGCCGCGGAGTTTAACTTCACCTTCATCCTGTTTCTTCTGGGATGGGCTCTGACATTGGGAACCTGATTCCGAAATAATGTCTGCGAATTTGCACGGAGACATTCATTCAGCAGATGTTTATTAAATACATATCAAAACGAACAGTTGTGAAAATAGTACACAATGTTTCGGTTTATTACATTATGGCCGTTTCAAACTTTGGAAGCCAGTTTCTTCATTTGCACAGAAAGAAACGTGGCGTTTAATTCTTAAGTTTGTGGTCAAATTTGTGTGTGTGTGTGTGTGTGTGTGTGTGTGTGTTATTTTAGACTGTTTTAATTCCTTTTTACAAGTCAGGTGCATTTTGTAGTTTCGGCTCATTTTGTAGTTCAGAAGAGTGGGGCACCCCAGATGGTCCCCAAACTCCCCTCCCTGCAAGCGGCAAACCCAGCCTGCGGCCACTTCCTAAAACCTGTGTCCCTGAACCACCGGGGCTGAGCCCACCTCTTATGAGACTCGTGGGTTTCTGGTTTTCCGTGCGGAGTGAGAACTCCAAATAGGCACAGGGGAGAATGTTTTATCAGCATCCCTGCTCGGACCATCTTGGGGCCACGTCCTCATTCCCTGGGGCATCTCCCTGTAGGGAGCTCACCAGGTCAAAGCACAGCACGTGCCCATGTCTGTCTCTTGGGCAGTGGTGCTGCGAGGGTGTTCCGGAAGGATAGCTTTAGTTTTAATGGTACCTGGTTGAGGTTGGATTTTTTGCCATCATTAGCGTACTTATTTCCATTTCCCTCTTTGCTCTGCCAGCCTCTGTTCCTTACACCATCCCTGATGCCCCAGGGCCTTCGCACAAGCGGGTCCCACCTCACATCACTGCCACCTCCTCCTTGAGGAAGCCCTCCTGTTGCTCTCAGCCTGGGACGGGCTCTGGCAACAGAGGCCCCCAGAACAGGCACTCCTGTGTAACTGCATAGTTTCTCCTTTAAATGTGAGCTTGTCTTCACTCCCAGCTGGCTCCCATGACTGGGCAGGTGGTGATGGTGCAAGAGCTCCCTGAAGGTCTCCTGGGAGCCTGGGCTCCCCACACACTTTCCCTGTGTCGCCAGCCCATGGCTCCCAGGCCAGACCAATGACGGTGAAGCCAGCGCCATTCACTCAGCCACAGCTGAGACCACGTCCTCCTGGTGCACCTCCAGGCCAGGGGGGCTTCCTGGAGGAAAGGGCCTGCAGGTCTGGGAAGCTGGGCAAAGGACTTTGCAGAGGCAAGAAAAGATGCAATGTTTAGGGGGTCCTGGGGGTCGGGGAGGATGTGGCAGAGAGGAGGGGCTACAAGGGGTCAGCCTCCCACCCTCTGCCAGCCTGGGTGTGAGGGTGTCCAGTACTGAATGACAGACGAGGCTCCCCGCACCTCAGGCCAGGCTTCTGCACCCTCAGCGCTGGCGAAGGGGATGAAGAGGCCCGGGGAGGGCAGGGGGTCCGAAAACTCAATCTCTCTCCTCCCACCCCCGCCCTCAGCAATGACTTCCTGTCCCAGGAGGGGCCCCTCCAGACGCCGGCGATGCGCTGGAAGTACACGCCCATGGGACGCGACGCGGCTGGCCCGCAGTGGTACACGGGCCAGACCAGCTCGGACCCCCGAGAAGCCTGGAACACTCTCCCTCGGGGGCTCTGGACAGCCCGTACCTCTAGGCTTATGTCCGCAGGCGCGGATGCCACAGCCCCCGGGAGCGCAGCATGCCCTCGGGTGAGCGCCCGGCCCCACCCGCCCTGGCACCAGGCCCTCCTCGAGGGGAGGGTGAGGCCCAGAGGTGCAGAGATGACCCCTGACCCCTACCCCGCAGCCTACACCCAGCGTCTCCGGGAGACGGCCTGGTAGACGGCATCATCCCCACGCAGTACAGGGGCCCCTGCGCGCTGCTGTGGGAAGACAGACCCATGCAGCAAGGAGTACGGTGATCCTGGGCCAGGGCATGCGACCCAGGGGCTAGAGTGAGACCGCCTGGGGCCAGGAGGCGGGGCCAGCAGGTGACCCAGGTCCTGGCCCCCCAGTGATCCACAGCCACCAATTCGGAGAGGAGCCGCTGTGGCGCGCGTCTGACTACGTGCCACACCTGTCAGTGCCCAGCGCCCGGGCTACATCCCCCAGAACTACCGGCAGTGGGCACAGAACCCTGCTGCCCCTCCACCGGCCAGCAGCTCCCGCCCATCTACACGGCCAGTCACTGATAAAGATCGCGCTGCCCGATGTGGCTCTTCGGGACCGGCGCCTCTCCCCCAAGGCGTCTGTCCGCCTCTGGGGCCGGGGCCTGGGTCCCTCAGGCAGCCAGGTGAAGGGAGCTCTGAACCGGGACGCTGGTGACCAAGCTCCAGGGCAGAGTCAGACAGATGAGCTCTCCTGCCCTCGGCCCTGCTACCCCGGGCCCCAGGCCAAGGCACAGTCCTGGCCCCGGCTGGCCTGGGCACAGGGAGCCGCACTCGGGCTGCCTGCCCGGCATGCTGAACCTCACCATCGCCACGGCCAGGGTCTGGGCCCAGCCCCTAACCCCGAGGCTGGGCTCCTGGCAATCTCAGCAATGGCTCTGTCCTCCAGGGCTGGTAGCACCCAGGAGACCCTAGGCTGGCCGGGGCTGAGCTCGGGGCAGGCCCTGTGCCCAGGAGCCTCACATCTGGCCCTGTGGCCAAGTTTAAATAAAGTATGTCATCGCACAAAGGCACTTTGTACATGCCTGGCACGTCTTAAGCACTCAGTATTAGCTATTTATTTTATTTTTAAGTAGCTTTTCCCCTCCTTTGGTTATTGTTGCACTGCTTTCCACCTACTCAGCTTAGTTCATAGTCACCCAGTTCTTCATGCATTCTTCTCCTTGTTTTTAATTTTTTTCAGATCATTTCACTTCATATTAACCTAATCCTAGAGAATGGACCAAAGGAGCAGAAGTAATGTTCAAATAAGTTAACATCCCATTCCAGCAGCATCTCAGGTTAAGGGTTTTCTGGTGAAGGGGGCGGGCACTTTAAGGATGAAAGCAGCTCTTTTGCCCCTTTTTCCTATTTACACATTTCTGTTGCCCTCTAACCTTAAAAGAATAATTATAGGAATGAGACCACTAGGCAGTTTAGCCTAACTTCTGACTTATGGGCTCCCGAATGTACACCATGCCTTGCCTAACCTGTTGGTTCTTTTCCTAGATAAAAAGAAGGAAGAATGGAGAAGTCAGCAAGTAAAGAATGGCCCTCTCTACCCCCAAGGCCCCTTAACAATCCTGCAGGCAGATTAGGCGGAGGAGACAGCGTCTGAAGAAGGAGTCAGCCAGCCTGCTCGCTCTCCTGCCTCCATGGTTCACTGAGATTCTTCCCCCCATTTTCCCCTTTAAACACTGTCCTGGCTGAGCAGAACCTTGGGAGTTGGTGTTAGGACACGAGTCCACCTTCTCCCCAGATTGCCACCCTTTCTGATTGAAGCACCTTTCCTTTCTATTCACACTTGCCTCTCAAATTATTGGCTTTTGAGCGGTGAGCAACTGAACCCGAGTTTGGTAGCAAGGAGACCAGGCCACTTCCAATGTCCATTGTCCTTCAGAAGAACACAGATTTGTTTCTCCAATTTAAAGTGCACAGTGAATGCAAATTCCTGTGCAGTAGTTCTGGAGTGGGTCCTGATTATGCTTTGCTAACCATCTCCCAGGGCTGTTGCTGCTGGTAGCAGGGGCCACACTTAGAAGGGCAAGCAGTACACCAACCTGCTGCTGATTCTGCGCTCCCCTCACTCAGCAGGGAAGTGAAGGAGGGCTGAGGTGTCTCCCTCAGAGAAAATTCATATTCCTTTCTGGTCATTGCATCTCTGCCCATTTCCTCGGACAGTGAGTATCAGTGAGTAATATTGTCCTCTCTGACCTCAGGGCAGCTATGTGATTTGCAGGGTGTGATTTGCAGCTTCCCGTGTAAACTGAGAATGGAGGCCCCCTATTCACACGTTATTAAGAATTTCAGGATGGCAACAAGTGCTGAGTCTCTCTGAGCACAGGGTCCTGTGTGGTTCCCCGTGCCACATGCCCACACAGGCGGCTTACTAGGCCTTTCTACTCTAATCTTTCCTAAACAAGGCTTCCAGGAGTCTTCGGAATTGATGTCAAGGTCAGCCCTCTTAGACTTTTTAGAACCACCATCTGATTTACGTCTTTCGTTTGTGCCTAGGTACGGAGAGTCATACTACTCTCTGATGGAAAATTGATAATAAAGATAATGTACACCTGTTCTGGGTATTAGGAATAAAGACATGAAAGTTTTTTCTATGCATGTATGATGAGACGATTGCTCTCGGAATGGAGGGGGTAAAGGTTTAATTTAAACAGCGAGCTCACAGATCAATGTTCATATCAACTCTGGCTGTTCTTCTGCAACCAGCCTTCTCCTGTAAGTCACTCAAGCTAATATATATATATATTGCTATATATATAGCTATATATATATATATATATTGCTATATATATAGCTATATATATATATAAGTTTGCAATGCAAGCTTCTGCTAAATATATATATATATATGTTTGCAATGCAAACTTCTGCTAAATATATATATATATATATTTAGCAGAAGTTTGCATTCAGATCATAGCTGCTGTTTATTGACAACCTACTGAGTCAGAACATTTAAATACAGGCAGCCACCTTACCCCAGGAAAATTGGTTCAGTAAAAAAGCCATTTAAACTAAATTTATTTCCTAAGCTCACGTCAACAATTGTGTATTGAGCACCTATTAAGTGCCAGACATTCTGGTTAATAAGGATCTGTCAGTAAGTAAGTGACGGAAGAGACAAAAATCCCCACCCTCATGGAGCTGGCCTCCAGGGAGGAAGGATACACACAAAAGTTAGTAAAAGTGTTACAAGGCAATTAAACAGGATACAGAGAGTCAGGAGTGAGTGGTGGGGCTGCAATTTTCAGTAAGGTGCTTGGGAGGAAACTCTCTGGGGAAGAGACATCTGAGCAGACCTGAAGGAGGTGAAGTGAGATGTTCAAGTGTCTGGGAGAGAGAAACTAAGATGGAAAGAATAGTAAGTGCCGAGGCCTTGAGGTGGGAGTGTGCCTGGCACGGTCCAGAAGCATCAAAGACGTCCGTGTGGTGGAGAGGAGAGAAAGCGGGGAGTGCGCTCAGACTGTACTTCTCTGCAGGTTAAAGGGGAATCAAAATTACTTATTAAGTAGTTATTAGAAAGGGATTTGAAAAAGCTTTTATCTTGAAAATTGAAGGTTGCACATTCCGGCTAATTTTTAGAATAAACACCATCAATTTCATCTATGTGGGAGGTGTAATTCTTCTCAGTAAACTGGCAGAATAGCACACTGGGCTTCCTTTGCTTCTGTGTTGGTTGTCTGTTGCTACATAACAATAACCTCCAAACTTAGTAGCTTAAAGTACTAACCTTTATGATCTCACACAGTGTCTGTGGGGCAGGCATCTAGGAGCGAACTAGCTGGGTGATTCTGGCTCAGGCTCGCTCACGGGGTAGCAGATGTCAATGAAAGCTGTTGCCGCCATATCAGTAAACAAAGGATGTTGCAGCCATCGAGCCATCACGTTACAGCCGCCTGGATGGTGAGCTCTGAGGGAACTCAGGATGGAAACAGGATGCCCGCCATCTAGCCCTCAGGCCCGCAGCCACCTTGCAGTGATGGGGAGACTTGCCCCAGAGAGCTGAGGTGGGCATCAAAGGAACAATTTCAGTGAGCCCAGATTTTGCATCTTTCCACACACCGAAAAGCTCTAACTTCCTTAACTTGAGATGTCTGCTTTGCTTTACTTAACAGTAATCTTTTGATGTTCCGACTACCTGGTCTTTGTAGCAAAAACTCCTCTATATCCTGGCTCCCCCCTTGCCTCTTTGAAACAGTCCCTCCGAGCCATCTGAGAGGCTGCGTCCCGGGCTTAAGTCCTCAGAATATCTGCCAAGTAACACATAATTCTCAACGTTTGGTCTGTGCCTTTTTTTTCCAGCTGACACAGGCAAGCTGTTGAAAGCAGCTGTGGTCATCTGGAGGTCTCACGGGGTTGGGGGATTCGGTTTCAAGCTCACATGGCTGTTGGCAGGGGTCCTCAGAGGTCCTCAGGCTTCTGGGTAAAGGCCTCCGGTCCCTACCCCCTGGGGCCCCCCAAGGGCTCCATGGGCCTACAAGCTGTCTTCCTCAAAAGTGAGCCATTCCAGGGGTGGGGAGAACAGGCCAGGGAGGGACTGGGGTGAGGCCGCAGTGGCTCCCATGACCTAACCTTGAAGTTGCACAGCACCCTTCTGCCCTGAGTTACACAGACCAAGCCTGGTCTAGGGTGGGTGGCGGGGATGACACAGGCTGTGAACACCAGGAGCTGGACCCATTGGTGCGTCTGGGAAAACCAGATCCCACAGCCTCACGTCGACACTAGCAGTGCACGCGGTCATTTGTGTGTGTGTGAGAACAATCCAGCGTTTCCACTGTTTTCACAAATGCTTCTCAACCTCTGTGGTATTCAGATCATTATTTGTTATTGTTTCTATCTTGTCATAAACCTTCTGGGTTTTCTTCAGTTTATAATCATTTTACTTTATTTTAAAATGACTTTGCTATGCAGCATTATTCACAATAGCCAAGACACAGAAGCAACCTAAATGTCCATAGACAGATGAATGGATAAAGAAGATGTGGAACATATATACAATGGAATATTACTCAGCCATAAAAAGGAGTGAAATAATGCCATTTGCAGCAACATGGATGGGCCTAGAGATTGTCATAGTAAGTGAAGTAAGTCGGACAGAGAAAGACAAATACCATATGATATCACTTACATGTGTAATCTAAAATATGACACAAATGAATTTATCTACGAAAGAGAAACAGGCTCACAAACATTGAAAACAGACTTGTGGTTGCCAAGGGAGAGGGGGTGAGGGAGGGATGGATTGGGAGTTTGGGATTAACAGATACAAACTATTGTATATAGGATGGATAAATAACAAGTTCCTACTGTAGAGCACAGGGAACTATATTCAATATCCTGTAATCAACCGTCATGGAAAAGAAAAAAATATATTACTTATCTTGATAAAAAAGAAATATTAAAAAGAATGTATATACTTGTATAACTGAGTCACTTTCTGTACAGTAGAAATGAACCCCACATTGTAAATCAGCTAAACTCCAATTAAAAAAATAAATAAAGTGACTTTGCTATGGAGTTATTTTGTTTGTTTTTATTTTTACTTTAATGAACACCTATGCTTAAGATTTTCTAAGCATTGTTCTAAGTACTTTGCAAATATTACCTTTATTCAATCCTCATAACAAATCCTTGTAGGAGATGGGGTTGTAATTTTTCCATTGTGCACATGGGAACCTGAGACACAGAAAAGTAGAGATACTTGCTCAATGTTGTGTATCTGATAACTGGCCCGTCTGAGTTGGGGGAGCCTGGCTCTAGTCTCTGCTCTGCAGCCTCTTCATTTCTTCATCCTCATCTTTATATGCTTTATGAAATTCTCCATCTTCTTAAGAGATGCATTATTAATTCCTTATCAAGGAACATTATAATTGCAAGAGATATTTAAGCTTTAATCAGCTAATGATAGTCAAATAATCAGAAATATAAGCTGAGGAAACTGCTCATGTTAAACTAGGGATAGTATTTGAATGGATATTAATTTTATAAGAGAGTAGTACTTTAGTGATATTTTGCATGATATGTGGAATTTTGTATCCCTATACAACCTCATGACTGCAGGGCCTCAGATAATGACTATACTGATATGAGAAGGAACCTTATCCATGACCTCTGATCCTCACAACACCTCCGCAAGGTAGGAATTCTCACCTTCACTCCACAAATGAGGTCACTGACTTGTATGGTGACTAAGGAAATTATTTAAGATCCTAAGTGGTCAGTAGTTGCGATGAGATGTAAATTGAGCTGTCGGATTTCAGAGTCCAGACTGCCCTCAGTTACTCCAAGGAACCTCTTTGGTTGTTTCTTCTTCTTATTTATTTAGTGTTGGCTTTTCTTTATTAATAATACCATCTTTAGTCCACTATGAGCTTTTTGTGTTCTGGTATGATTACAGGAAAGCGTGACACTCATTAATTTTTCTCTCTATATTACGAGAGGGATCTTATTCCTCCAGGCAATTAATTAGCTAGTGTCTGGATTGAAATATTTTATTTTCTTTGGTCTTGGATTTCACACTGAAATTTTCATTAATGCCACAAAATCCTCCCTCCCCACAAGCATTCCCTTCTGTTATTGTTATTGCTAATTGGGTTCATAAAGGCATTGAAATTGTCTTGACTTTTTGCATTGTTTACATTTCATAGGAACTACATAAATACTGAGTGAGAAAATAAGTTACATAAATGTCTAGGTATGAGAATTTCAAATTTCCTTTAAGGCCAAAGAGAAGAAATGCTGTCTGAACAGCCACTGCTGATGGGCAGGATTTGTTAAGCTTTAGAAGTAACTCATTCCATTTTCTCAGCCGGAGGGGAAGCTGCCACAGGAGCTGCTAAGACTGCGGTAAAACAAAAGGCAAGGTGGTAACTCCACCCACCAGCTTCTAACCAAGAGGGAAATTGTCATTAATGAAAAGCCCTGGTGTATACCTCCTTTCTCCAAACAATGAATGGAACAAAATGCCCCAAGAAATGCCTGAAACCATGAGTGGTTTCCATAGAAACCTCAATCCATTTCTATTCTGCCGACATTTGAATGAACGTGAGCAGAGGATAGCACTAGCTCTGCTGCATGGCATGCGCTGTGGTGACAGCTAATGGGTTTATCTTAGAACCATTATTAACTGTTTGTAGCAAAATAGTAGCAGTTCTCTCCTCATAGACTTAGATTATTCCATGGTCTTAAGTATTTCAGAAATATCTGGGACTTGTAGGTATAAACAATACATTTCACAAGACAATAATATTTTGCAGGACCCTAAAACTCCCTTTCTCTCTCACTGCAATCATTTTAAATAGCAGAACTGTGTCCTTTGCATGATCTAAGAAAATAATTCTAGTATCCTTTATTCTCAGGACTTCATTAGTACTAATGGACATCCTGTTTTAATACCTCTCCATTTCCTGGAGTTAGATGGAGCCTGAAACGATTACATGCCTTTTAACTTCTATTGTCAATGCAAAAATCACATTATCCCAAAGAGGAGATGTAAGAAAAGCAAGACTCACAGGGAGGGACACACACACGGACACACACACACACACACACACACACACACACACGCACAGACACACACACACACACACACACACACACCACATAAAACAGTCTTCAGGTGGATTTTACGTAAATGAGCCTGACTCATCCTGACTATAATCTAGCCTTACACTCAACAATCACAAAAAAATCTATAACCCAGGAAGCATACAAAAAAGAAAGCTACTTGCAGCTGAACTACAGGGGCAGTTAGCTGCAGAAAGATTCAGTTTCATTGTTTTGAAGGATTACCTGGTTTAAATGATTTTTATTGATCACTCAGTTTTTACAAATTAATAAACTTGACTTTTAGAGCAATTTTAGGTTTGGAGCAAGATTGAACCACAAGAACAGTGAATTTCCATATACTTCTTGTCCCTACACCGTACGACCTATCCCACCATCAACATCCCTACTAGATGGTACATCTGTCACAATCAACGGCCTACATTAGCTCATCACTCTCCCCACTGGGGTTCACTTTTGGTATTGAATATTCTATGGGTTTTGATGAATGTATAATGATATATATCCACCATTATAGAATCATACAGAGTAGTTTTTTTTTTTTTTTTTTTTGCGGTACGCAGGCCTCTCACTGTTGTGGCCTCTCCCGTTGCGGAGCACAGGCTCCGGACACGCAGGCTCAGTGGCCATGGCTCACGGGCCCAGATCTTCGCGGACCGGGTCACGAACCCGTGTCTCCCGCATCGGCAGGTGGACTCTCAACCACTGCGCCACCAGGGAAGCCCCATACAGAGTAGTTTTACTGCCCTAAACATCCTCTGTGCTGCTATTCGTC
The DNA here is from genome assembly GCF_000442215.2 of Lipotes vexillifer. Taxonomy (NCBI): domain Eukaryota; kingdom Metazoa; phylum Chordata; class Mammalia; order Artiodactyla; family Lipotidae; genus Lipotes; species Lipotes vexillifer. Next base: position 548,135 of record NW_006788863.1, read on the forward strand.
CCTCCCGACAGCTGACCCCTGGCAATCACCCATCATTTTATGTTCTCCATAGTTTTGCCTTTTCCAGAATGTCATACAGTTGGAACCATACAGTATGTAGCCTTTTCAAATTGGCTTAAATTTCTCTTCGTAATATGCATTTACGTTTCCTCCATATCCTTTCATGGCCTAATAACTCATTTTGTTTTAGTGCTAAATAATATTCCATTGGCTGGGTATACCACAGTTTATCTATTCACCTACTGAAGGACTTCTTGGTTGCTCCCAAGTTTTGGCAATTGTCTCTAAAGCTTCTATAAACATCCATGTGCAGGTTTTTTTTTTTTTTTTTTTTTTTTTTTTGCGGTACGCAGGCCTCTCACTGTTGTGGCCTCTCCCGTTGCGGGGCACAGGCTCCAGACGCACAGGCTCAGCGGCCATGGCTCACGGGCCTAGCCACTGGGTGGCATGTGGGATCCTCCCGGACCGGGGCACGAACCCGTGTCCCCTGCATCGGCGGGCGGACTCTCAACGACTGCGCCACCAGGGAAGCCCACGCGCAGGTTTTTAGTGAACGTAAGTTTTCAATTTCATTTGAATAAATACTAGAAAGGGCCATTGCTGTATCCTATGGTAAGAGTATATTTAGTTTCATAAGAAATTGTCAAACTGTCTTTCAAAGTGTCTGTACCATTTTGCATTCCCACCATTAGTGTATAAGAGTTTCTGTTGCTCTACATCCTTGACAGCATTTACTGATGTCAGTGTTTTGGATTTCGGCCATTTTTATATGTTACTTGCCATCTATATATCTTCTTTGGTGAGGGGTCTGTTAAGTCCTTTGGCCCATTTTCTATCTGGGTTGTTTATATGCTTATTGTTGAGTTTTAAGAGTTCTTCGTATATTCTGAATAGCAATTCTTTATCAGATGTGTCTTTTTCAACTGTTTTCTTCCAGTCTGTGTCTTGTCTTCTCATTCTCTTGCCATTGTCTTTCATAGACAAAACTTTACATTTTAATGAAGTCCAGCTTATGATTTATTTCGTTCATAGGTTGTGAATTTTGTATTGTGTTTTAAAAGTCATCACAGGGCCCAAGGTCATTTAGGTTTTCTCCTATGTTATATTTTAGGATTTTTATAGTTTGTTTTTCACATTCAGGTTTCTATCTATTTTGTGAAAGGTGTAAGGACTGTGTCTAGATTCATTATTTTATGTGGCTGTCCAGCTGTTCCAGCACCATTGGTTGCAGAGATGGTCTTTGCTCCATTGTATTATTGCCTTTGCTTATTCGTCAGAGATCAGTTGACTATATTTATATGGGTCTATTTCTGAGGTTTCTATTTTGTTCCATTAAGCTATCTGTCTATTCTTTCACTGATACCCCAATGTCTTGATTGCTGTAACTTTATATTAAGCCTTGAATTTGGGTAGTGTTGGTCTTCTGACTTTTCTCCTTTAATAATCAAGGTGGCTCTTCTGAGTCTTTTGCTTCTCCATATAAACTTTAGAATTACTTTGTCAATATACACAAAATAACTTGCTGGGACTTTGATTGAGATTCTGTTGAATTCACAGATCGAATTGGGAAGAACTGACATCGTGACAATATTAGGTCTTTCCATCCATGAACATGGAATATCTTCCCAATTATTTAGTTCTTTTTTGATATCTTTCATCACAGTTTTGTAGTTTTTCTCGTACAAATTTTGTACATATTTCATTGAATTTGTTCCTAGGTATTTTACTTTGGGGTGTGCTAATGTAAATGATATTATGTTTTCAATTTCAGCTTCCACTTGTTCATTGCTGCTATATAGAAGAGAGACTGACTTTACTATATTAACCTTATATCTTGCAACCTTGCTATGATCACTTACTAGTTCCAGGAGATTTGTTGATTCTTTCAGATTTTCTACATTGATGAATCCGTCATCTGTGAACAAAGGCAGTTTATGGCTTCCCTCTCAATCTGCATAGCTTTCCTATTCTTTTCTTGTCTTATTGAATTAGCTAGGACTTCAGTAATGATGTTGAAAAGCAGTGCTGAGAAGGAGTCTACTTACCTTGTTCCTGATGGTCACCATTTTTAATACCATATTTGTGCATTACAGTCTTTAAGGTAATACTTGAGCTAAGACCCCAGGTAATGCCACAGTGCATGTGACATATATAGTGCATAAAACACAGCCTTGAATTTGGGTAGACGTGGGTTCTTATACTTGTTTGCTTATTGTCTGTGTGATCTTAAGAAATTATCTTTCTTGGGCCTCCATTAGCATTATATATAAATTGGAAATGATTTTTAGTTCTGGTGTTGTTATGAGGATTAGAGGTAATGGATCAAGAGTGCTTGAGCCACAGAAGTTGATTCATAATAGTAGCTACAATTGTTTGACTATAAAATTTCCCTTTGGGACAAGATTCAGAACAAACATTTGGAGACTTTACTCTCTATATTATTAAGTCTTTATGCAAATATCATTTCATATTTGAAGACAGTAGCCCTTCCTTGTCTTTCCTGCATCTTAAAGACCTTTACTGATCTTGACACTGGACTTAGAGTCATATAGTATAAGAGCTAGCTATCATTATTATCAGGGAAATAAGGTGATTTCCTAATGACTTTAACTTGTTTATGTTTTATAAATACAGCCATAATTTCTTCTTAGATATTCCTACTGACCCAGCAAATTTGGACAATTTTTGTTTAAGTTTATGTTTCTTCATTTAGAGATATTTACGGAAAAGGGGTTCTTGTAGTTTGAGACAGAAAATAGAAGTAACGTGAATGGCACAGACAGAAGCATGATTTATGCGTGGAATTTGGGGAGAGAAAATGTTGTGTGAAATTCAGTCACTGGCTTTCTTTGCCTTTGTGATTCATTAAAAGGATCTGATGGCATGTGTTCTGTCATTGAGTTGTTATGGGCAAAAATAAGATTGTTAACCTCAAGTCTCAGGAAGGTGGTTGAGAAATAACTGAATAAGTTAAATAAAGCCTAACCAAGCACAAATCTTCCGACCATGGACTACAGCATTATGAAACAAAGTGGACCAAAGATGAAGATGATCTGAACCCAAGACTTTTTAGAATCACTAGGATCAAACCCTAGAGTCTAATCTCTTTAATTTGCAGATGAGACATTTCCTAATGAGAGGAAGAGCTCCTAAAATTTACACAGCCAGCCCCTGGAGAGCCAGAGATTAACGAGGTATTCTGACTGCTACTGCTTCTCTGAGGAGACACGCTGTCTCATTTTTAAACTAAAAATGGTTCTTTTTTCTTTTTCGCAACTTGGAACAAGTTACTGCTGATCTGCCTTATGCAGTCATCCAACAGAGCTAGAAACCCGAATAAATCCCCTTTCATTCCAAAATTCTTAACAGATCTTTTTGCACTTACCAGGGTTAGGGTTTGAACTGTTGAGAAAATCAGTACACATTGGTTGATGTAAGATATCTAATCTCTTTATTGATTCACATCCCAATGGGTTGGTAGCGAATATTAGTTACTTAACAAAGCCGTATTGTACTATTAACAATAGGATAGGTAATTCAGAAGGAATTAATGTTCTTTGAGTTCTTCTTATTTTCGTATAAGGCATTGCATTTGTATAGTTTTCATATCTATTCTTTCACCACATTTTCAAGAATTCTTTGTCCATTTCCTTATGTCTCCTGAAATAATGGAATGTTAGAAAATGCACTTTTGTAAATATAAAATGATTGAACGTGAATACGGTGGTGAAAGAGCTTGGGCTATGAGTCAGACAAATTAGATTTATACTGGCCTTTCCACTTATTTATTGACATCTTGGCACTTTCCCCAAGTGTGTTTTAGTGCCCACATCTAAAAAATAATATATCAAGACAACGTTTCTTTGAAAAACTAAGTGAGATGAGATATGTAAAATTGTTATTTTGCCTAGCACTTAGCTAATTAATGTTAACTCATGTTAGAATCTGTGTCATTATTCCTACAGGAAAATTTTGCATCGCTGTGAGTAGGTAAAACCTTGACACTTTTAGCGGATAGGTGACCCAAATAGATTTTGTTACTATTTATAAATTTTAACTTCAAGTATAGGATTTTACTTGACATTAGTTAAAACAAAACACGTTATTTCCCGGTTTCTGCAAATGTGCATCGTTTCAGGTCTGACCACATGAGGGCAGCATGGTACTTTTTAAGACAGGAATGTAGCCTGGCTGGAGCGGGAAAAAGAATCTAGTAATAAAGCTATAGAAATCATAGGCACAGAATTAACATGAGAAGGCTCCATAATGATTCTCTAACCCAAACTTTCATTTTACAGTGGAAGGAACTGAGGTCCAAAGAGGCCAACTAGCGAGTCCCCCGTCACACAACTGGTGTCTATGGATGGCAGAGCAGAGAAGCAACCACAGCACTAAGGAAGCAACAGTAATCGTGTTGTCAGAGCCGCCAAGTTCTCTAAGGGCTTTTTATTACGTGCTAATATTGTGTGTGGCGGAAATGTAGGGGAATCGAATATTTCTGATAATGAATTCGCCTCTGAAATGTTCCTTTCTGGAGAAATAGACAAATCAAAAGATTGCATCTCATTTCCAGAAGATGTAAGTGCATCCTGGAAGGCAGAAGACTGAACTGTGCAACTTCTCAAGGTTGTCATTCATGTTCTGCTCACAGCCTTGTGTGTGTGCACTGCCTTGAAACTGCAGCACTGACCGCAGGAAGCAGGAGTGAGCAAAGGACGAGTGCACACCAGTCCTGCCTAGGAACCCCCCTTTCTGTAACCCACTTTTTCAACACGTCCCGCTCCCCAGCCACGTACGAACACATACACGTACACAGCCAGGAACACGCGGAGACATACACCCCGGCGGCAGCGGCACAGTGGGAATCCGTGCTGGGAGAGAGTTGCTCTGACTTTGCACCGATAGTCTTCACCACACACACACCCCTTTTCCCAGCTCCATGAATAAGCATCAGATGACCCGGCTCAGCCGAATACGTTTGCTGTAAGCCCCAGTGTCCCCAGTTCCCTCATCTCCCCTACATCTTTTGCATCTTTGCTTTCTTCCCTTCTCTACTGCCATGGTTACCACTCTTTTGCATTACTCAATCAGCCTTGAAAATTGGACACTGCCATGCTTAATTTTATGTGTCAACTTGACTGGCCCACAGGGGTCCCAGACATTGGGTGAAACATAAGCGAGGTGTCTCCATGAGGGAATTTTTGGATGAGATTAAATCAGTAAGACTTGGTGAAACAGATTGCCCTCTGCGATGTGGGTAGGCCCTGGGCAAGCAGCTGAAGGCTGAACAAAAAGACTACGAGAAAATGGCTAATCTGGAGAATTCCTCCTTCCTGACTTCCTTCAAACTGGGGACACTGGCTTTCTTCCAGCCTCAGACTCAAATGAAACCTTGGCCCCTTCTGGACCTGAAGCCGGCTGGACTTCAGACCGGAACGGCACCCTCAGCTCTCCTGGGTCTCAGGTCTTCAGACTCCATCCTGTAAAGGATGCTGCAGGTGACTCACCCGGCAGGTCTTGGGACTTGCCAGCCTCTGTAATCATGTGAGTCAATTCCTTATTATCAATCAAGCAGGCAATCAATAAGTATCTCCTACTCTGTTCCTTTTCTGGAGAACCCTGACTGCTGCAGACACTTTGGTTCCCTTCCATATGTTTTCAGCTGAAACCAGAGTTTTGGTTTATGCTGGCACTAACCTTGAGTCCTCAGTGATCATGAGAGTTTTTGGCATTTAGTGGGTATTTAACAAGTATGTGTTGACCGAATATGTAAATTCTATTAGTTATCTTTTGGAAGAGTTTTTGTTTCTATCAGAGCTCTAGCATTTTTCCTTCCACCTGTGTGTGGGCATACTGCAGTTACTAACTTAGTACAAAGAAAGTACTTATTTTTTTGTTGCTAGGATACTACTTTGTGCAGCCATGAAGTTATGCATATTATAGTTTTAGGCTGAAGGATGAAACAGACCCCAAGTATGATTAACATAAGGAAGCTTAATATAGCAGTGTTAGTTGTCAGTCAGTGCTAGATCATTAGATTTTTAATTTAATTTATTAAAGCCTACAATAGCACCTTGACAGTACAGACGCCTACATTTTATAGGTAAGAAAAATGAGATCTCTAAGACTGGTTCATTTGGCCAAGTTTGTGTAGTTAATAAATGAGAGAGTGATTACTGGATATAAAGTCCGCATATACCCAGTATTTGCTATTTCTTCATTGGCAGAATGCTTCTCTGTTGGCCTGTATCCAGCAACCCCTGGAAATCACCCCCTGGAAACCACCATCGTCTACTTCGAAATTCCCTTGGTGACCTGCCCACCATGATGAGCCCACGGGGTACCACATTCCCCCTTGCTCCCTGGGCATCAGCATCCTGCCCTGTCCTTACTGTGCCTCTTAGTCACCACAGGTATATTCACACACGAGGATCTTGTCCTGTTTTCCTCTGAGCCTGGAGCTCTCTCCTCCCAGATCTCCACGTTGCTGGGGATCCACACTGCTTAGCCCTTTCTTCCTTTAGATTCAGCTCAGATGTCTCCCCTGACCTCCATGATTCAAGCAGTACACGTGCCGGCGGTCATTTTCTTCCCCATTTCTCTGCTTATTTTCTTCGTAAGACATTAAACTATCCCAAAATATATTTTATTCTTAATTTGTTTTTCTCTTTCTTACCTGTATCCCTGGCATATAATATCTGCAAACTACAGACAAATCTCCATGATGCTAGAAGCCTATACTGTTGACCTCTATCTTAGAGTGTTCAGTGCTTGATACGTACTAGACCATCCTTGAATGTTCTCTGAAATGACTGACTCTGAGTCCATGAAATAAACAATCTGAAAATGCAGTTCATAAGGAGAAGACTTCCTTATCAGATGCTCATCTGAACGTATGGTTCAAGACTAAATAATAAAGTAAAACGTCAAATGTTAAGTGCTAAGTCAGAAATTGCGTTATTTAAATGTGTTTGTTACACCTGTAGGGAATTCCTAAACTTTCAAATTGGAGGGATTCCATGTGTGGGACACTGTGGTTAGTTTTAAATAAAATATATATGTGTCTTTAATTATGGAAGATAATGTTATAACCTTGTCTCAAATATTTAGTATCATCCGAGTAGGATTATATGAAGGCTTTTAAGCTCACACTGCCATCTTTTGAGTGGGGTTACCAAAAAATCAGGTACAGGATATGTGTCGTGTGAAGAGTAACTATACATCTTAATGACAGAGGCAGGGATAAAAGCAGAAACTATCCTATTCTACCATGTTTCATGACTTCTCTGGTAGTTAGGAAGCCCAACAGCTTACATTTAATCTTTATTTTACATAAAAATGAAATGTGTAAAATTGAATCACAATTTTCTTTATGTTATTAACAGTCTAAATTCATAAGATATGTTGATTGATTTGTAACTGTCAAATAATTTTGAGAATAAACATTCTCATTAAGACATTGGATGATTCATAGGTAGAATGCACAGAGTCAGGAGTCAAGGTTGTCAAGTTCTAAGTGCCCAGTGCTGACGGGGAGAGGTGGCAGTGGGAAAACCAGACCCAGGTTGAGTGAGTATAAATGAAGGATTTGATGAGCAGATATCTGAGGCAGAGGCCAGAGCTCAACCCGGAAGAGATGCCATTTGGGAAATTGTTGCCTAAACACTAACCCAGATGAAGGTGGACAGGGTGGGCTGTGCCCCTGAGTCAGGAGAACGTCCATCAGGGCCTGACACAGATGGCCGCACAAGTGACGGACGTGTCCTTATCAGGCAGTTACATTGCTCCATCCTGACTCCTTTCCCAGTTGTGATTTTTCTTAGGGCGGTGTTTGCGAGTGATCACCAGACACTAGGTTTTATTATCCATCTTTTTACTTACATTAGTGGGGTGGATTATATTACGGGTCCGTAGTTCTTCGTCTCTCGCCTGCTGTGCCATCACTCTCCTGGGGATGGAATGGATTTTCTCAACCCGTTGGCTTTGGGCTTCGCCATGAGACACCTGCTTTGGCTGATGAAATGTTGGGCAGAAGCTACCGTGGGCTTTTCTAAACCGGTGCCTCCTGGGCAGGTTTCAGCCAGTGCTCGGGGAACACCTGCCCTTTGCTGCTAGAGGAATGCATCTCAGGAAGCTATTTCTTCTTTCTTTCTTTCATCCTGAAGAGAAGACCCAGACCGATCTGAAGCTTGTGATCCCGTCGAGCTCGCAAGGCGAGGCAAGCCCAGCTGAGATCAGCCAAATAGCAGATCACCCACCAACGTGTGCATGTGGAAAAAAATGACTGTTTTCGTAAGCCCCAGAAATCTGGGTGAGGTTTGCTGTGCAGCCTGGTTACAGCAGAAGCATGTCTAATTCACTCACTGATAAAATATAGTTCGTAAAATAGTGAGTACTGAAGAGAGGACACAAGGATTAATTGAAAAATGCTCATAGAAATTGAAAAATTATATGCAGTGTAATTGAAACAATGACCTCACCACTAGTTATTTATATTTTAAATAGCCTGCTAGATCTCTTTAGGATGACGCCCATAATATATGTACAACAGTGTCTAAAACAACCCAGGTCATCTGGACTTTGACCTGCGGTGTCTCTGTTTTCACAGCAGGAAGCAACCCTGGGACAAGACTCTATTTTAGGAAGGACAGACACTATCTGTACAGTGTGATTTTCCCAGCTGGCTTTTCCCAGTGAGCATTTCCAAGGACCATCATGTTACCAGCTTGACTGGACCACGTCTCACGTGCAAAGTAATGTATGGAACTTGGAATCCCTCTTGAGTGGAAAGCTGATGGTGACCCCTCTGTCTTATGACACAAAGCCCCTGTATTATTGTGGGCACTACTCTATTCTCTTAAACTGTGTCTGGGGCAAACAACGAAAGAATTGCAACAGTATTCTCATCTCTAAAGGCGTGTGTGCTGCAAACAAAAGCTATGTCTGATGCATTTGTTTAGGTTTTTAAATTACAAGCGTGTTTATTCATGTGTAGAGATGCTCTTTTTTAGATTTTCCTATTTAATTTTAGATGCTGTGAAGGTAGACCCGGTTGTTTTCTTTAAAGCTATTCACAGGGCACTCTAGAAAAATTTGTGAAAAGTGAGTACTCAGTAGTTGCTGCTAATTGCCTGTGTTCTCCACTTCACTTTGCTACCGAAGACCTGGACAAAGACTTTCTGAATGAATCCCACCTTTGTTCCAGCTAATAATCCTGCTTGGGGAGGAAGTGAACACTGCTATTTAAAACAAGTAGCAAATATGCGTCACACATGGAAGGAAAGCTCTACTCACTACATGAATAAAAAGCTGCGATCCAAATGAAAGGCTGAATTATTTAACAGTTCTGAAAGTTCAGAAAATCCAGAGTTTCTGAGACATTTTAGCTTCATATATCATTCGCACATGGATGACTGATGATTTTACTTTTAAAAAAGTACCAAAACTGACCAAACCTAGAAAATTTTAGTAACATTAAAAATAAGCTATTTAAATCAACATAGGCATATTTTCAAAGATAGCTTGGAACATAAAGGCTTTTAAAATCTACTCCAGTTTCAACTTTGCAATGTTGGTTTTGAGGATTTTCAAAGTTATGAACTAGAGGGTTTACAGGGTAATATCAATTAAAGAGGCTGGGAGGATAATGGTTCTAGTTTCTTTTTACAAAATAAGTTTTATGATATGTAATAGAATTTCTTGGAAGGAAAGAACGACCTTCAGCTCAAGGGTGTCATTTTTTAGATGCTAAGTGTAACTGTATTTTTCAACTATCAAATTGACTTTTAGCTATCAAATTCAACTATCAAATGGACCATGCATTTGAAAAATCTAAAAAGTATTAATACATCATTTCCAAAGAGGAACAAACTTCTGTAAATTATGAAGGAATGTTTATTTTCTGTGGTAACTGGGATTATGTTTAAACACCACTTTTATTTTCTGTATCACAGAATTCTATACTGCGTATCTATGCAGAGACCTCTCCCAAGGCAATGGGAGCACAGTTGTCAGATTTACAGTTATTGAAACCTTTATTTTCATTATATCTCTATCTTTAATGAGTGCAATACAATCATATTACAATATTGTAGTAAGATTTTCTTTTATATTAAATTTAAGCATCAAATAATGTAATGAAATGCCTATTAGAAATCACCCAGTAAATAATGATGGTGTCTTTCTTCTGTCAACTACATTGGAGGTGATGACCCTCCTGAGCAATCGCAGCGAACTAAATATTTGGTAGTTCAATCTCTTGGTTCATTGGTGATTAGAACTTTCCGAGGGAAACTTACAGAGAATGGGTGGGAAAAGCACACAAGAGTTTAAAAATCTTCCCACAGAGGATGGAGGAGCCAGGATCCTCATTAAGAGGATGGATGGAATGGTCAGACACGAAGGTCCTCACTGGTACCTCTCACGCTGCTTGGCTCCCGTAAGTGACGGATGCTGAACAGAGGATCAGTGGGCGGCATGGCAGCTGCCAAGTTCGTGGGGAGATGAACCTGCATCCGTGGCCGTCAGGCCCAAGGGAACCTGGGAGAGGGTGTGGGGTGTCTAGCTCTGTGCAAGGCTGAGTCTGCTGTTAGTCAGCTACTGACTCAGCCACAGATGCTGCTTAGATCACCCAGGGATGGACCCAGGCTACGCGCACCCAAGAAGTATCAGGCTGGCCACTGAACAGGATCTTTGCTAGGATGCAAAGGACCCCAGAGACCCTGCACAGACCTGAGAGTCCATTCCCTGTGTTTCCTCAAGACCCCGAGCACCTGTGCACTCACACAAACACTGTTTAGGGGGGAACATGGAGGAGAGATGCAGAGCTGAGCTAACAGGCTGAACTGCCTCCAGCCCCCATCTTGCGTGGAGACTGGCGAGAAAGACAACACCAGCTACACGGTGGGAGGTTTGTGACCACACCCAGGGGGAAGAGCACGGACAGCATATGTGTGTTTGCTGCCGTTTGTTCCGTGTCATTGTTTCTCAGGCGTTTCTTTGCCACGTGTTATATTTGTAACGATCCTGTCATCCACCATTGACTAACATTTTTCGCCTCACCCTAAAACTGGAAGCCTGGATCCATAGCCGAAAACTGACAAGAGCGAATGCTCCACAGTTTAAAGACAATGACCAGTAGATGCAGCTGGACACCTTCAGAGCCAGCCCCGTGGACGTGAGAAGCCCTGTCCCTTGGAGACTGTGGGAAGTGACGGCTGAGGAGAGGAAGACGCAGTGTCCGTCGGGGATCCCGAGTCCCTCCAGCCACAGTCCCCGGGCTCAGTGACCGCAGTGAGGTTGGTGGGAAGGGTGCGGGGATAAAGGCTGGTCCGCAGAAATGGAAACCAGCAGAGCCTGGGGTCTGCTCTGCAGGTGGATGCTGCTTTGTGCAGCCCTACTGCTCCCTGCCTGATGCCCACCTGGTCAGGGCCAGAGGTGTTTGGGCGGAGGAAAGGGGCGCCCACCGGGCTGGCAGGGCCAGGACGCATGTTTCTCAAGGGTCAGGTGGAGACCTCCGGGGGTGCAGCTGGGCTCTTTCTTTTCCTTTTTTAAATTTAACTTTTATTTTATAGTGAAATATAGTTGATTTACTATATTGTGTTAGTTTCAGGGTATAGCAAACGTGACTCAGTTATACATATACATATAACCACTCTTTTTCAGATTCTTTTCCCATATAGGTTATCACAGGTATTGAGTAGAGTTCCCTGTGCTATACAGCAGGTCCTTGCTGGTTATCTATATAGTAGCGTGTGTATGTTAATCCCCAAATCCTAATTTAACCCTTCCCCGCCCTTCCCCTTTGGTAAGCACAAATTCATTCTCTAAGTCTGTGAGTCTGTTTCTGTTTTGTAAATAAGTTCATTTGTATCATTTTTTTAGATTCCACATATAAGTGATATCATATGATATTTGTCTTTCTCTTTCTGAGTTACTTCACTTAGTATGACAATCTCTAGGTCCAGCCATGTTGCTGCAAGTGACATTATTGCCTTCTTTTCTACGGCTAATGTTCCATTGTACATATGTACCACATCTTCTTTATCCATTCCTCTGTTGATGCACACTTAGGTTGCTTCCATGACCTGGCTATTGTAAATAGAGCTTCAACGAACACCGGGGTGCGTGTGTCTTTTCAAATTATAGTTTTCTCTGGATATATGCCCAGGAGTGGGCTTGCTGGGGAGCATGGCAGCTCTGTCTTTCTGGCAAGCTCACTGTGTAGGGGACGGTAGTGGCCGTGGGTTTGCTACACCATTAGGGGCTAGAGCTGGACGGTCCTGGACACTGGACACTGAACCTGAGCCACATATCTCATTTCAGGGAACGGTGCACTAGGCGGGGACTTCCGGGGCCTTGCACGTGTGCCAGAGAGGGGCCAGCTCTGGGCCGTCTGCCTGACCGAGGGAGTGGCCGCCAGCCAGCACCAGTTGGATGAGCGACAGTGACCCAGCGCGGGGGTCCCGGTTCAACAAAGCGGCATCTACCCTGCTCCCCCTAGTTCACTCTCTGGCCACAGTGACCCAGGGCTTCAGGCTGACAACAGCGCGGGTGAGGCAAGGCGGGGGGAGCTGTCCTAGTCTCTTTCCTCGGGCCATTTCACAAGCAGGGCCAGAGGCGGCAGAAGGGAAAGCGTGGAATTAGGTTTGAGACTGGAATTTTAACTTGGACTGGACCAAATTCCAATAAGGAAAAATATTCAGAAAGTTGTGAAGTCAGCCTGCAATGACGTTCAGGGACGGGACAGGGCGTTCACATGAGGACTGCCGAGAGAGGTGACCGGAAAAACATAAAGCCGTTTCATATCTATAGCCTCAGTAAACTGCTTTTACAATAAAGAGGCAATTACGAATTCAGATCAAAGTAACAGAGACTATTTTATAAGGAAAACAGGGAAACTAACATGTATTGAATTGAGCACATTTTAACAGGCAGGCGGTGGGCTGAGTCCATACCTATTATTCATTCTTGCAGTGAGACGCGTACCACTCCCCTCCTTCAAACAGTGCGGCTGAAACTGGGAGAGATTAAGTAACGTACCTGGGGACACAGCTAACGAATGATGGACCTGGGGTTAAGTTTAGGTAAATATGGGGTTAAATCCAGCTGTTCTCGGCCACCGATTGAGAAGGACCGTGAGACACACTCCATATTAACACTTCCTTCGTGTCTGCTTTCTTTTGCATGTCTAATCCGGGATGAAAGTCCTTCTTTGAGGTATGGTCAACGCTAATTGGGTTTGTCAGATGTATGTGACGATTCTTTATCAGTTCAATATGAATTCCCGATAAAAAGGTCAGAGTCTCGCCTTTGTTGTGAACTTCCTGTTTGGGTGGTGCGCGTTGTTGCCATGGAGATGATGTTCACAGACAGATGTTATCACGACTTTACAAACACTCCCATCCTCGCCTGGAAGTGAAGAGTCTGTCAGCGTTTCGTGGCACAGAGCCATCTGGACGGGACTCAAACCTTCCCTCTGGACACAGGTTCAGGTTGAATGGCTAGCTTCTTTTCTGTTTGTTTCTGGTTCAGATTTCTGAGGTCACGTTTCAATTTCCATTTTGAAGAGGTGAACAGTGGGGAAGGAAGAGGCAAGGAAAAGTACTGGGCAGAGAAGATGGTCCTTTTAAAAACATTCGATGCTGGAGGTTTTGGTAGAACAGGTCTGAAGGCAAGCGGTGACTGAGTGATTGACTCAGATTTTCCCAGCTAAGAGTGCCAAGATCCTAGGATCACAGCTTAATTTTTCTGATACTCATCTGGTCCCTTAGCTTCTCCAAATTAGATAATTTCCCAGTTTCGAGATTTCATGTTTGACTGTATTTGATTGACTCTTACATTCATGTTTCCTAATCTACTTAAAGTTACTAGTTTTATCATTAGAGCGAGGACTGAATTACATCAAATGCCTCTTTTTATCCTGTATTTTAATATCTTCCACTTTGGAGCCAATCAGGGACATTTCCTCTTAACACCTGCAGATATTCAGTCATTTCAGACCTTAAGACTTCATATGCTTTTAATCTTAATACTAAATCTATTTGGAGCTTACTTTTTCCAGTTGCATATCTGTAGCAATTTAAATGACCTGGGATCCATTCCAACCAGTAAATAGCTGGTCTCATAGCAGTAGGCAAAAACATTAGTCCCCCATGAACACACACACACAGAAAGACACTCTGAGTTGAAGAGGAAAAGAAATTCATAAAACAAAAGACCTATACAGACTTTATTAATAATTTAATTAATAAGCTTTAGGATACAACCTTGGACGATTTCCAGCATTGCATATGTCTTACATTTTGATCTCTAATTTCACAATTGCACCCATGGTTGAGTAACTTCAGGCCAACTGAGTAGGTTCATTGAAGCAGAAGACCAGTTTAATCTTATCCATCCTTGTTAAGTTGTTGAGACTGAACCTGTTAGGACAAGCATCGGCACTTTAATATTTGTTACCAACACTCTTTTTTTTTTTGCGGTACGCGGGCCTCTCACTGCTGTGGCCTCTCCCGTTGCGGAGCACAGGCTCCGGACGCGCAGGCTCAGCGGCCATGGCTCACGGGCCCAGCCGCTCCGCGGCACGTGGGATCTTCCCAGACTGGGGCACGAGGCCGGGTCCCCTGCATCGGCAGGCGGACTCTCAACCACTGCACCACCAGGGAAGCCCTCCCACTCTCTTTTTATAAAGCATAAGAGCAGATGCTTTATTAAAGCCAGTGAACAACAACAGCAGAAACAAAGTCAAAGAATTGCACAAACCCTGCTTTACTGACCAAAGTGACGAGGTTCTGAAATTAAATTATTGGTCAGAGGACCACCCAAATTGAGGTAACTGCAAATATTTAACGGCCAGATGCTGTACAAATGTCTGAGTTTAGCAAACGAAAGGAGACTTAGGGTTCCCAATGAATAATATATACAGGGATAGTTTATATAAAACTGGAATTTTAGAAAATTTCAGTCTAAGTTTTTTACTGAGTTTTGCTGTATGTACAGAAGAAAAAAGGGCCAGAAGTTCCCACTTAGATTATCTTCTATCAACTTTAAAGGCGCTTGCGGTACCATTCCTGACCTTCGGCAGGAGGTGAGTTTCAAGATCACAGGCCACGGCCAGTGTTGGTGAGGACAAACGAAGAGGGAATGGAAAGTATCGGCCATTGGATTCGGGGAGTTAATTTGATGAAAGCTGCTTAAGACTCTTTGTTCTCAATTCAACTCACCAGCTAAGTGACCACGTGAACCCAGAGATTACATTGTCTTTAGCACCTGTTTACTCTTTTGAGGTAAAAGCACAGAAGCGATGGCCTGGATGCACTCGAAAAAATCATGAGTGATATCAGGCTTCTTTAGTAGTCTTAGGAGCCGTCTCTTCCAAGTGCGATGTCCATCCTACTGAGTGGCTGTTTGAAAAGCTCCCTGGGTAAAAACTCTGTGAACTGCATTCTTCTTTTTAGCCGAATGAGAATGTCTGAAAGTCCATCTCCCATTTTCTTTCATTGACACTGACTCAGTTTGACAGTCTGCACCCAAGAGAACTATACATCACAATGTGAACGAGAGTTGGCCAGACACTTACATGCTCCTGCAGCCCTGAACTTGCCATTTTTAACTGTTATTTTGTTTGTAGACTGCTGTTCAAGGTACATTCCACGTAAAGTGACTGTCTTTGTTCCACACAGAGTTCACTTGTGTTTGTTAGACAGACAGCCTAAATTTTTCTTACTTATTACATTGTGAATCACTTTAGGGGCCCCAGAAACTAACTTTGCTGTCTTTCCCCTTCAATATTCATCTATTTGTGGACTTATGACAAACTGGTTGTCCATCACAACCATGAAAAACAGATGATATGTGATAAATAAATATAAATTGTGCATATAAAACTGAATGCAGGGCTTCCCTGGTGGCGCAGTGGTTGGGAGTCCGCCTGCCGATGCGGGGCACACGGGTTCGGGCCCCGGTCCGGGAAGATCCCACATGCCGCGGCGCAGCTGGGCCCGTGAGCCATGGCCGCTGAGCCTGCGCCTCCGGAGCCTGTGCTCTGCAACGGGCGAGGCCACAACAGTGAGAGGCCCGCGGACTGCAAAAAAAAAAAACAAAAAAAAAACTGAATGCAGTTTTATCCAGGACGTAGAACGCACAGTTAAGCCTTCAAACCATTATGTCTTAAATCAATCTAAATTGAGGGATCCTGTGTTCCCATGATTTTTCCTGGTACTTTTGAAATTGTTCCAAAATCAAATCTATCACTCTTGTGTATCATGATGATGTAAAACCTAGAACTCTGTGTCTATGTTACTTCACTTAATTTGCTGGAGGAAAGTAAACTTAGAACACATACTTTACGTTCTTATTTTGTCTTTCCGTCCCTGTTGTTTCGCGATATTCTATGTGTTCCCGATTTCAGCAACTGTCTCTAACCTGATGAAACCATCTTTGGTCTCTTCATTTTTTAGTGCTTGACATTTGGATGCACGTTGAGTCGGCTGATTTGCCAAAGCAATGGGGCCTTTGGTATAACATCAGCTTTTATTCTCAGCCATTGTTTCTAGGTAAAGGGAAAGCGAGGATGGGCCTGGAGGGAAGAGTTGTCACAGGGGTCATTTAACCTACGAGAATGTGACACCTTTGAAAGATAGTCAAGAACTTGATGTGCAGAACTGAGACTGGGGCAGGACTCCATGGACATCCGATGGCTTGGCGTTTCTCTTAGAATCAGAAGTCGAGCTCCTTCCTTTAGCAGGCAAAGCGCACATCAGTGATTTTCCTCTTGGGCTGAACTGCAGAATCTAACCCTGAGCTCCACTTAGAGATTCTGGTTAATTCATCCGAAGGTCATCCTGATGAAGAGCCAGGCCTGACCAAGGGCAGTGATGAGGCCCCTGTCTCCCTTTCAGACACCACCCCGCACCCGTTCTCTCTGTTCTCTTAGCTCCCGCCCCCTTGCCTTCTGTTTCCCGGGAGCATCTTTCCTGTTTCGGGTAGCCTGCTGTCGCCTGTACCTGGACTACTATTTCTGAGATAATATTAACAAGAGCTGAAATGTACTGAGCACTCACACAGTCCTGGGCTCCCTGAAGTACAAGCATCGTGAAAGGTACCAACTGATTCAGTCCTCCTGACAACCTTACGAGGTCCCAATCCTGCAGCTGAGGAACCAGAGGCCCAGGCTGTGACGTGCGTACATGTGTGCAGCCGCGCCGGGACTTGATGTGCTTGAACCTCAGGGTCCTCGTGCTAAACTCCATCAAGCCACCTCCTCTTTCCTTCATATCATTTAAGCCTTTATCCAAATGCCACCTTTTCTGAGAAGCTTTGCTTGACCATCCTTCCTAAAAGATCTCCCACCTCATTCTACCACTCTACGCGTTAACCCCTTCGCTTGTGATTGTGATATTCATTTATTCGTTCCCCGCCAAGTCTTTCCTCCACTGCAATGCAAACTCCACAAACCTCACCCTGTTTGTGTGTTCGCCACTGTATCTCTAACACCAGAAAAATGGCACAAAGAAGGTTTTCAACACATATGTTGTGAAAGCAAAGAATGGATTTCTGGTTTAAGAGGTATTCAAGGGAGGATGGATGTGTCCCAGGCCTTTTTCCTCTCTGGTGTTTGTCTGGCACAGTGATGTCATGATTGGAATTTCCAACCGGAGAACTGAGGCTAAGGACCGTTCCACTTCATGTGCCCGGCCTCTACTCGAAACCCCCGGGAACGTGGCTTCCGGGGTGCAGGTGCCGCATCTTTGGCCAGGCACCATCATCCCCGAGCCCCTGCTGGCAGAGCACGCGAGTCACCATTCTCCTCCAGGAGAGCCTGGGTGGTCCCCGGCCCCGCAGGGTGAATCCTGAGGGCAGGGGCGCATCACTGTGCAGCTGGTCCACTTGCCTTTGAGCATCAGTTTGGGCACGTGCGACATTTCGGGCTAGTGAGACCTGAGCAAAGGTCTGCAGGGGCCCCTGGCAAAGGGCTTCTGGCTTTTAAAATAAACACAAGGGAGGGCTTCTCTGGTGGCGCAGTGGTTGGGAGTCCGCCTGCAGATGGAGGGGACACGGGTTCGTGCCCCGGTCTGGGAGGATCCCACATGCCGCGGAGCGGCTGGGCCCGTGAGCCATGGCTGCTGAGCCTGCGTGTCCGGAGCCTGTGCTCTGCAACGGGAGAGGCCACAACAGTGAGAGGCCCGCGTGCCGCAAAAAAAAAAAAAAACGCACAAGGGAGTGAGCACCTCCTCTGCCCTTAGACACTGTCCCCTGTGAAGGGAATTTCTGCAGCTTCTGGTCCGTCTTGCAAGGATGAGATTAGACGGCCTGATGGTTAAGAGGACAGGCTTTGGAGTCCGATGCTGGCTTCCATCCCCAGCTCTGCCACGTGCTGGCCACCTAGTCTCGTGCAAGGTGCCCAATCTCTCTTCCTCATTTTCCTTCTCTGTAAAATGGGTAATGTTGAATATTTTGAGGATAGATGAGTTAATATGTATCATAAGTCCTCTCATGAGAAAAATATGAATCATAAGAGGTCTACCTCGTAGGACTATTATGAGGATGACGTGAATTAAAATATGTCTAAGGCACTTAAACTGAGGCGGGCACACAGATGCTGTTGACATGTGTAGTGTGAAGCAAAACATAATAGCAGGAAGGCAGAGCCCAGTCAGACTCAGGGCAGTGGAACGGAAGCCCTGATTATACGGAATTTGGAGTTCCCTTAGGCTCAAAATGCTTTTATATCAGCTTTTGAAAAATAAGGTCATAACTTGAGCCATTAGAATCAGGGTTTTCTGTATCATCCAGTGAAAACCATCTCAACTGACATGTATCACCCATAAGTGGACAAATAGTGGAACTGATGGCCAGTCATACTGAACCATGGGCTTCTTTCTCCACTTTGGTTTGGACCCTGGTCAAGAAGGAAGGAGAAACTCTCACTCTGCTTCCAGAAGGGTGAATATCAGCATTTTAATTCAACCCTCAACATTCAAATGCTGTGCAGCTCGATGACCAATATTGCCGATAACAGCTACAGGGCCCAGTTGTGAATGCAGACACTGTGAGATGTCCTAGAATCATGCAGGGTTTTAAAAATCTTCCTCTCCGGCTAAAGCAAGAGGGAAAGCTGAACATTTTTGCTTTTTTCCCAATCTAGCTCCCCTGGCTAAAATTCTCAATTCCAGAACATGCACTGCTTAATTATTTGACGATGAATGAACCTCAGTGGAGCAAAAGTTTGATCGATGGGTCCAGCTGTGACCGCTGTGTAGCACGAGTTTTCTGATTGCTTTAAAATGTTGGCTCTGCAGCTGTCACCTGGAACTTGAGAATGCACTAGCATTAAAATGCCAAACGAGGGAGGTGGCGTTCTTCAGGGAACTTCAATATACAATTTGTTACGTATTCTAGTGATGTTGTCATCAGTGTGAATGTTTTTGTTTTTGTTAAATTCCTGTATTAGTGTAACTGAGCAGTTTAGAAGGGGGTCCTCTCAGGACACATTTTTGCTCAGTAAAGGACTGTTTGCTGAAGTCCTATTTTTCTCCTGCCTACACGATGATGCTTATGATGGCTGAGACGGTGGAATGTGATTGCTGGTTCCTGCATTCCCACAGTCTGTACAATTTATTAAGGAAACCATACAGAGAAGGTCAGTCTTTCTCACCAAGGCTGCCAGAGTGATCAGGAGAGACAAAGGAAGGCCCAGAAACAGGAACACTTCTCTTTGAGTCAGGGAAGCATGGAGACAGTGAAGCAGCAGACTCTGGGCGTGTTTCTGAGGCACCTCTGACTGTTTAGCGCCCGCCAATCGGGGTTATTCCCACCTTCCATTGAAACCACCAGCCCGGTCCTCGCAGAGGTATAGAGCAGGAGAAGATAAAATTTCTATGGAAACTTCAGTGAGAAGAAGGGCCTCTGGGGTTTTCAAACGGCCGAATAAAGAATGACAAGTTTTGCACATAACATCACTTAAAAGTGATGCTTACTTGTATCCTTTCTTTGCTGTGTTCCAAAGACCTGCATCTTCCCCAAGTCTATAGGAGTGAAAGCAACCTAAATGTAAGGAGCGTCTTTTGATGTTCAACTCTGAATAAACGAATCATCAATGTGCATTCAAGGTCACCTTTTCCATCGTCAGATGAAAGGAGAGAAAAATTACCATTTAGTTGGAAATATCTGTTCTGACATTACAGGAAGGTGAAGAAATGTCTTTCAGGCTTCTTCTCTCTGGAATCCACACACATTAACAACACGGTCCTTTATCTAGAAGTCTATCTTTTCTTTTTTTTTTAATTAGCATTTTTCCGTGTCATCTATTTCTTTTTTAAAAAATTAACTAATTAATTAATTTTTGGCTGCGTTGGGTCTTCGTTGCTGCGTGCAGGTTTTCTCTAGTTGCGGCGAGCGGGGGCTACTCTTCGTTGCGGTGCGTGGGCTTCTCATTGCAGAGGCTTCTCTTGTTGCGGAGAATGGGCTCTAGGAACATGGGTTTCAGTAGTTGTGGCACGTGGGCTCGGTAGTTGCGGCGCACGGGCTTAGTTGCTCTGCGGCATGTGGGATCTTCCCGGACCAGGGCTCGAACCCGCATCCCCTGCATTAGCACACGGATTCTCAACCACTGCACCACCAGGGAAGCCCCTAGAAGTCTATCTTTCTCTTCTTTTTCTTTAAGGGTATTTCTGCTCTAAACACACTCAGGTGTGTTTAGTATAGGAACAATTTGTGACCTTGGCCACCGTCAGTTCCCAGCAGATGCTTTGCTGCTGTTTTGGGTAATCTTGAGGAAGAGAAGAACTAGCTGTGGATGTGTGGAAACCTTGGTAACATAGTGAAGCATTTAGACATTTTTGTTTGGGGACAATATTCCACAAAAAGTCGAAAATCCTCTATAGTGGTCAGTGTTATATCTACATAAAATATATTGACCTTTGTTTTCTTTGGCTGAACTGAATTTCCCAGGTGTGGCTTCCTTCTGTTCAAGTGTGTCTCTACGTCTTGCACAGAGCATTAACCAGTAATGATTTCAGTTCTTTTGGTTCAGAGACAATTTTCTTGTTTTTGCTATTTTTCAGGTCTGAAGGTCAAAGATTTAAACTTGTTCACATTCTGGTTAGTAGGAAAGCTACCCTACTGCAGCACAGCTGAGACTGATCCTATGAGAATCTTGGTCAAAGGGAAGGAGCAATGAAATGTCACAGCTGTAAAGGGTCAGGTGGACACGAAGTTACATTTGGCTGGTCGCTCCGAGTTTGGAATCATAGTGATTATTGCAGGAATTATTGTAAGAGTGAATGAAATGGGCTTTCCTATTGTTTCCTTTTTATTTCAGGGTGTATAATTGAGAGGATGGTAGAAATTCACAAATCTACATACAAAATAACAAAGCTTAACAATATGGTTAGATAATTTCTATTTTTTTTTAAACTTTCTTGCTATGCCCACCATTACAATGGTAAGTGGTTTTTTTTTTGTAACAAACTAAAGAAAAATCACATGGAATATGTATATTTTAAACGAAAGAGCACAAATCTACTTCACTCTGAAAGCGATTTGCACTTAATGTCTTGCAATGTTTGTTTTTACATTTTCACATAAAATACTGAATTTTTTGGTCCCTTGCCGTTGGAGGAATTTTTCATCAATTATACGACACAGAAAACTCTTCCTAGTCTCTATATATTTAAGTGACCAGTTTGTGCTATATTTATTTGTACCAGTTTATAGCATCTTTTAAAATGTCCTGTTCCCCTTATAAAAAAACGATCTACTCTTCCAGCTGGTTGAACACAGAAAAAAACAAAAACAAAAAAGAGATTGAAAATATAAAAATGTTGAGATATAAAGGGTAGACTAAGATAGAGGCAACGTTTATTTAATGGGGATTCCAAGAGAAGAAACAAACAAAAATAGAGAAAAAGCAAAATTAGAAGAAATAATGGAAAGTTTTTCAGGCTGATATGTAAATAATTCCTTAGATTATAGAAGTAATGGAAGGGCTGATAATTGACTAGGCACTGAGATTTATTATAGAAAAATTGTAGAACAACAAAAATGAAGATAAATATATTAAATTGAGCAGGTGATAAACCACAAATTATAAACAAGAAATCACAGGAGTTATTTATTTATTGTTTTAAATTTTTTTTTTTTTTTTTTTGCGGTACGCGGGCCTCTCACTGTTGTGGCCTCTCCCATTGCGGAGCACAGGCTCCGAACGCACAGGCTCAGCGGCCACGGCTCACGAGCCCAGCCGCTCCACGGCATGTGGGATCCTCCCGGACCGGGGCACGAACCCGTGTCCCCTGCACGTGAACCGGCAGGCGGACTCTCAACCACTGCACCACCAGGGAAGCCCACAGGAGTTATTTTTGACAGTAAATTTCACATTAGCAAAAATTGAGTGAAGAAAAAAATATGACCTTGAAAATACTGAGAGGAAATAACTATCAACCTAAATTATCCTTCAATAGTGAGGGTAAAATAAATATATCTAAAGTACGCATCAATTTTTGTCACTCATAGAACTTTGCTGGAATGAAAGGATGAAGTTTATTAGGAAAGAAACAGGACACAGAAAAAAAAAACTGTAGCAAAAAATAAAAAGAAGATGCTGGTAAATATACGGAAAATATAATAACAGTTTAATGATGACAAATAAGAATTTGGGATTATAAATACAAGGAGGAACCATTTCCTGGGAAAATTTTACTGTAGAAGAGGGATCAAATCTTTCCAATTATTATTCTTGATACAGAAATATTAATTAATGTGCATCTTTATTAAGTCAAATGCGCACATAAACATTTAAGGGTAATCAGTAGAAGAACTGGTCCTTAAACATAGCTGGAGAGAAGGTGAATGGACTGAAAGATGTATCTAATGATATTATTTAGAATATGCAGTACAAAGATTAAGCATATGTAAAAAGAAAGTTTAAGATACAAAGACATTTCAGGAACTCTAATATACCACTAATTGAAACTCCAGAAGAGTAGAACAACAAAAAGAGAAAGCTCTGGAAGTCATACTGAGAGTATATTAGAGGTGATCAAAGATTACAATCTGCAGATTCAAGGGGTCAAATAAATTAAAGCATATTCATGTTGGGTGAGACTGTATTGTTATTCCCAAATTTTTCCTGCTCCTTCCTATGGAGAAACAATATTTTCCATCCAATTAATATTGAGCTTGGCAATGCAACTTGCTTTGGTTAATGAAATGGAGGTAGCAGTGACATGGGTCTCTTCCAAGCTGAAGTGTTAAGAGCTGGTGTATGTTTTGTCAGGCTTTCCTTCCCTTCTTGCCATGGTTCCTGCAAATGCCCTAAATAAAGGCTCCTCTATAAGCCTGGATCCCAGGCAAATGAAGACACAGAAGCAAAGCCATGGTCAGCCCCAATGGGCGTGTAGTATAGATGAGACAGAAACCTTTGTTGTTATAATCTACTGATATATTTTGAAGGTTTTTTTTTGTGAATGCTCTTTTTTTTTTTTTTTTTTTTTTTTGTGGTGCGCAGGCCTCTCACTGTTGTGGCCTCTCCCGTTGCGGAGCACAGGCTCCGGACGCGCAGGCTCAGTGGCCGTGGCTCACGGGCCCAGCCGCTCCGCGGCATGTGGGATCTTCCCAGACCGGGGCACGAACCCGTGTCCCCTGCATCGGCAGGCAGACTCTCAACCACTGCGCCACCAGGGAAGCCCTTAGAGACAACATTCTAAAAATTGTGTGGGAAATTTGAAAATCTGAAGTTGTAGTCTCAGAGGAGTTTTTTTTCTGGAAGAGGAAGAAAATGGAAAAGGAAAGGCACAGTGGGAGACGTGAAGGCAAAGAAGAGTGAAAGTGGGAAGCTAAGGATGCTGCAGAAACAAGAGAGAACGCTGAACACACCAAGCCCCTCCCTGAATCCAAAAAGCTCCCCTTAAAGAAACTGCACTGCCCTAAACTGACAGTGTATGCTTCTAAAGCAGGAAT
>NW_006788863.1:572105-585179 GCF_000442215.2 Lipotes vexillifer
CTCTAAGTTCTCCCACTGTCTGGAAACTCAAGAGCAAAGAAGAAAGAAAGAAAGAAAGAAAGAGAGAAAGAGAGAAAGAGAGAAAGAAAGAGAGAAAAAAGAAAGAAAGAAAGAAAGAGGGAAGGAAGGAAGGAAAAAGAAAGAAAGAAAGAAAGAAAAAGAAAGAAAGAAAGAAAGAAAGAAAGAAAGAAAAAAAAAGCAATCTATATCCACACAAAGTTGTTGAAAGAAGAAAACAGAAAATGAGAATCATACACTTGCAGTTGTTGAAAATTCCCTACCCTGCAATTAGCCGAACAAACAAACATCTACATTGTGGTATAAACGTAACTGTAAAAAGAATGAGAACAATCTACAAACTTATATGGAGAGATTTCCAGGATATTTTGTTAAGTAAATAAGTAAAGTGCATAGAATATACACACTGTTCTACTTTCGTGTAAGAAACAGGGGTTTTAAGAACATAAACATGTACCTGCTTGCTTTTGTCAAAAGAAGCACAAAAGGACAAACAAAAGCCTAAGCCTTTCCTGTGGAGTTGAAAAGGAAACAGTGTTCGAAGCATGAGGGAAGAGACATTTCTCTTAATATAACCTTTTGTGTAACTTTGAATTCTAGAAACATGTTACTGTTTGATATATCCAAAAACTAAAATCAGGTCAACAAGGAAGGGGAAATACTCAAATCTGAACATTAATGGAATTAGACACTGGAAGTATATTAACAACAAAAATAATGTATCTGAAAAATAACAATACCTTTTGAGCACAGTGCTGTGATACTGGACCCTCCGTTTAAAGACAAAAATAACTGCAAAGAAATATCAGATTTCTTTTAATTAATATGGTGTTGGTAATGGTCCAGATGTAATAACTTGAAACTATTTTGTGTATGTTGTAGGACTGACAACATTACTGCCTATATTGATATTTCGGGGCACCAGAGTTCTCATTGTAAAAGAGAGAATACAAAATGGGAAAAGTAAGAAAGAATATTGTGATATTAGATTATAATTAGAAGTATCAGTATGAAATAATAATTTTAAAAAACCCTCTATTTGCTAACCCTGACCTCTAAAGGGCCTTGAAATACTGACAACCCAATGACTGAGCGCAACTAATGGCCATGTCTTTTTTTTTTCTAAATGACACTCCACACTACAAGTTATCAGAATTCTCTGGGGAAATATCTGATTCCAATCTGTAACAGGGGAAGTACAAAGTGAGTCTACAGCATTTTGCTGGGTCAGAAAATAGATGAGAACTTAAGTGCAAGGGAGACCTCACCATGACACAGGAGCCAGTGTGACAGGTTTCCATTGGCCAAACCTGGGGAAATCTGATAAAAGTGAGTGACAGTAACAGATGATAGAACATCTAAAGGTTCAGTAGTCTACAGGAATCCTCTTGTGATGCTGTGATTTATAATAAGACATTTGTATCTAGTCTTTGTCCCATTTCTAGCACAGACCTTCTATAACCCTAGGAGCTTCTCAAGTGGTGAGATAGAGGTGTCTTTTGTTATGTTCAAGAGGTGACTTATGGAACATCCCCGGACCACCTAAGGATGGGGGCCGGTTTCCTAGAGAACCAGCCCTGTGGTTGGAGGTTGGAACTTTCAGTCCCGCCCCTGAGTCCTGGGAGTGGGGGAGGGGCTGGAGGTCGTCAGTGGCCAGGGATTCAACCAATCATGACTGTGTAATGAAGTCTCCATAAAAACCCAGAAGGACGGGTTCAGAGAGCTTCAGGGCTGGTGAACACGTCGGGGTGTGGAGAGAGAGGTGAGCTCAGAGCACGGAAGCTCTACACCCACCTCCCCATGCCCCGCTCTGTTTCTCTCTTCCATCTGGCTGTTCCCGAGTTGTATCCTTTTATAATAAACCAGTGATCTCAATCTTAAAATGTTTCTCACAGCTCTGTGAGCTGCTCTAGCAAATTAATCAGACCCGAGGAGGGGGTTATGGGGACCTCCGATCTACAGCCAATCTGTCAGAAGTGCAGGTGACAACATGAGCTTGTGATTGACACCTGAAGGGGAGGGGGGGCGTCTTGTGGGAGGGGCGTTAGCCTGGGTTGGGGTGGAGTCAGGATTGAGCTGAACTGTAGGACACCCAGCTGCTCTCGGGCATCGCTGGTTGGGGATGGAACCCCCCTCGTATGAACTGTAATTGGCATCTGGACCTTTTCGAGTCAGAATGCCAAGTAAAAAAAGAAGGAACGACAAAGTCAGAAAGTCATTCGTAACCTCTCTTGTCAGCAAAGCTGCATGCCTTTTGGAGGCTCTAGACGAGCTGTGCTCCCTGCCTGGTTTTGGGTCCCAGAGGCCACTTGCACCCCTCTGCTGGGGTCCATTCTCTACCTCGGAGCCAGCAGCACATCACCTTCAGGTCTATCTCTGTCACTGGCCCTCCTGCTGCCCTCTTATAAGGATGTTTGTGATTACATTGGGTCCATCCAATGACCCAGGATCATCTCCCCATCTCAAGATCTTTTTTTTTAAATTGAAGTGTAGTTGATTTACAAAATCATGTTAGTTTCAGGTGTACAGCAAGGTGATTCAGTTATACCTATACATGTATATATATTCCTTTTCATTATGGTTTATTATTATAGGATAATAAATTCTACACAGTAGGATCTTACTGTTTATCTATTTTATATATAGTAGTGTGTATCAGTTAATCCCAAACTCCTAATTTATCCCTCCACCACTTCCCTGTTGGTAACCATAAATTTGTTTTCTATGCCTGTGAGTCTGTTTCATAGATAAGTTCATTTGTTTCATAGGTAAGTTCATTTGTGTCATATTTTAGAATCCACATATAAGTGACATCATATGATATTTGTCTTTGTCTGGTTTACTTCACTTAGTACAATAATCTCTAGGTCCATCTGTGTTGCTGCAAATGGCATTATTTCCTTCTTTTTAATGGCTGAATAATATTCCATTGTGTATATACCACAGCTTCTTTATCCATTCATCTATCAATGGATATTTAGGTTGTTTCCATGTCTTGGTTATTGTAAATAGTGCTGCAGCGAACATTGGGGTGCGTGTATCTTTTCAAATTATGGTTTTCTCTGGATATATGTGCAGGAGTGGGATTGCTGGATCATATGGCAGCCTCCAAGATCTTTAAATTGACCAGGTCTGCCACATACCTTTTGCTCTGTAAGGGAATGTATTCAGTTTCTGGGAATTACTATGAAGAACCCTGGGGGTGAGGATTATTCTGCCTACTTCAAAAGGTTATATGGAAATTCATGACCATATCTTGCAACTATTCTGTAGGTCAGAAATTTTTTCAAAATTAAAGTCTTATTTAAAAAGTTTACAATGTAAAGAAATTGATAATGATTTAGGTCTAAAATTCTAGATTATAGTGATTATGACTGCATTGGAATATAGGGAAAAAATAAAAATGGACTAGTGAAAAACTTCCACCAGGAATTCATAAACTTAACTTATAAGGTTAAAAAATTATGTATATGTGTAACATACACACGTATTATTTTCCATATTTATAAACCTTATAAATACATGTATGTATATACATATGGATACAAAACCTTGGGGGGCAGAGTTTTCACTTATTGAAACAAATACAACATGCACACAAGCTCTCTGCTCACTTTCTCTTTTTTGCAGGCTGGCACTGGAGCTGATCTCTCTGACGGCCAGGTGGTCATGTTTAGAAAGATCTTTCACAACGCAGAGCTCCAGCGTCACCTACTCACGTCGTTTTTTTCTAGTACTATAACATTTTTTATCTACAGTCATTACGGTTCTAACTTTTCCCTCATTCAAACGATTAACGGCTGGTCCTAACATGACTTTGCATAACATGACTTTGTCCTACCAGCTTGTCCTTCTCATGAACAGTAAATGCTGCTTTTATTAAATATTAAATAACTCAACAGTATTTTGAAATAGTAGTCTCTCATCTGCTTCTCTGAGTTGCTGGTTTGGTGTGGTCAGTGTTTGCTTTTTGTTAGCCAATTAGGTCTTGGGATGACTATACGCTTAATGAAATCATAACGCATTTGCTAAATACGATGAATCATGTCTGCATCAGTCTCTGATGATATTTAGTACTAGGATTGAAAGATGCTGGATTATTATTATTATTTTTTGATAGACCTAAAGGGCAATTTAAACATTCATGGGTGTGCTGCAGAAAGGCTCATAAAACTGACTTTCCAAACTCATTGTGCAGGGCCTCTG
Source organism: Lipotes vexillifer (assembly GCF_000442215.2). NCBI lineage: Eukaryota > Metazoa > Chordata > Mammalia > Artiodactyla > Lipotidae > Lipotes > Lipotes vexillifer. The sequence continues at coordinate 576,330 of NW_006788863.1, forward strand.
AGTCACATTTTAAACCCAAGTTGTAATTTGACAGTAGAAAGTTTCAAGTATTGGGGCCCAGAATATGTGACTAGCAACTCAAGCAAGCATCCCGAAGACTGCCTCTGTCACTGAAAACATGACAATCGCACAGAAAGCTGTGTTTACGTACTGAATTTCTGGAGTAATTATTTTGGTTAAAAAAAAAATAGGAAGGAAGGAAGGAAGGAAGGAAGAAAAAGGAAAATCATTCACCTAATTCCCTCTATGGCTATCATAGTACAGGAGGGACCAAGTACAGTAGGCTCTGGGACCACATAACTCAACATAAATAGTTGTTTCATCAGTCTTTGTGCAAATTATGTTATAATCAAGAAATGTCAAACTTCTGATTAATGCTTTTCAACTCCAAAGAACAGGGGCATTGAAGTATGTTGACAAAAATTAGTATTTTACTGGATTCACTCAATTCTAAGTCTATGAATATTTTCATGCTTGACATTGTGTTCTTTAAGTAATGTTTTCAAGGATGAAATAACATAAAACATAAAACATAAAACCGTAAGTTTTTATGTCAACTCCATCTTTCATCTCCTTGTCTTCTCACCCACCCTTCCTCTCACATGTCCTGGACAAGACACTGGGTCCAGTGATGCCTTTGTTATTATTATAGCATTTCATGTATGTACCTCGGTCAAAAATAACCTAATGCTTAGGTTTTTTTTAAATAAACTTATAAACATGTCAAATATGCTAATGTACAAATTTTGAATGAGGTCATCAGTTTTTGAAAATGAAATAAAGCATTTTTCCCCAGAATTTATGAAACAAATACATGAGCTAACCACCCCAATATAGGTAAGTAAAATAATTTTGAAAAGGTTATTTCTTCTGATTTATCTTCTAACTCTGTAAGAGTCATAATAACCTTTGCCGTACACACTGTTAAATGATTTATTAATAAAATCATCTTTTTACCAAACCCAATGACATGGAAAAATTCAGTGTCATTTATTATCCGAAATGTGGATTTTAGTTTGAAAACTGCATGGAAAATGCTACCAAGGTGACAGTCAGTCCCCGTTGCCTGGGACCATTCTGGTTTGCCCCTGCTGTCCTGGCATAATAACACTCTTAAAGTGTCCTGGTTTGTGATAATAAATTATACAGTCACTCTACTCATGACCCGTTCTTTTGATTTTAAATGATAAGAATTTTCCAACGTGACATCTAGATAGATTGCAAAAGCATTTCTTTTCCAGACATTTATAAATATTTGTTGTTTGTAGCTGTACAAGATACAGAAAAGGTAATTGACCTCGGTCGTTCCAAAAACCAACAGGATTGTTATTGTCAGCAAGGCAAAATCTTTAGTTGCAATACTAGCCTTAATTACAGGTTTTCTCTGGAAATTCGTTTAACCATCAAAATCATTTAACCATGAAAAGGACACTTTTTTTTTTTATAATTAAGAAGATAAATTGAGACTTGCCACTGAAAAGACAAGAACACACATGCTAGTGCCTTTGTGTCTGACAAAGGAAAGCTGAGTTTAGTTCCACGCCAATCCTCTAACAAATCCTATGACCTTTTAGGAGCAAATTCTTCGAAAGTGCTGGGTTTATTTCCTTATTTCCAAAAGAGTTGATCCAGATCAAGGTTGATTCAAGAGTTGATCCAGATCAAGTTGATTCAACCGTTGGTCTGCTAACCACTCCCGACCAGTATGAAGGGTTCACCAGTCTGTGACATAACACGAAAAAGTAAAATAGTTTTTTTGTGAAGTTCAGTTTATTCCACATAAGCATTTGTGTTCTACCCTGAGATGACTTACGTGCTTAATATATTTTGATGTGAAAATAGTATGAGGAAGTTAGTAAATTCCTTAATATGTTTGATCCTATTAATTGACACATTTTATTTATCTACATTTTGTGTGCTAACGCAAAGGAGTAGTTATGCAAAACAGTTATGGTGAGCTGGTAAACACTGTGCTTAAATGGTGCTCCCCCTACGTTTCGATGCGTGGAAACTCAGCCTTCACGTCTTTATGCTTTGAGTGAATGTGTTCTCATTGATTCTAATTACATTGGATGGACACAACGTACAAAGAAAAACGTGAGAACGTGAGTAGACTTTAAAGGCCTACTTATGCATCAGGATTTGTGAAAATTCAGTGACTCAAAACGGTAACAGAAATGAACCGTTACTGCTCAAACTTTACCTGACATTAGAGACAAAGCCTTAGAAAGAAGATAAGTGTGCTTTTCTATTGGGAAGGGCGCTTCTTTTGTGAGTGCCCAGGTGCCCTCTTTAAACTCAGAGCAAAATTTCATATGATGCGCTTTCTTTTATCCTGCTGATTGTTCTTGTCTGGCTGTTGGAATAGACACAGCACCACTGTGGGAGGTCATCCCACCAGCTTTAGGGAAAGGATGAGAGGGCTAGAAAAAAGACGAAAAGCGTTCATTGCACTAGAGGAAGCGACTTCAATACTCAGGCTGACAGAAAAGCCTTTGAAAGCATGAAAAGACATACCATGGGTTCTATTAATAGCAAGTTTAATGTATAAAGATGGGGAAAATGCCCAGAAGGAGGAAGAATTAGTATATTATGAACATTGTCAGTAAAACCCATTTAAATTCTTCAATCTAATGACTAGTTAGAATCCATTTTGAACAGAGAAATAATATGAAAAAACGGATGATCTTTCTTTTGTCTGAGAAAAAAAGGCTGGCAAACGAAGCAAACCTCGAAAATACAAAATACAGTACTTGGGGACCCAGAGCAATTTTACCTACTAAACTATGAATTCATGAACTTTCACTGAGCACCCACTCTACCCAGCATGCGGGGCAGCTAAGGAGTCCTTGATCCTGGCATCCACCTAGGGAAGTTTTTGTTCAGGGCTCAACTAGGAGCCAGCTGAGCAATGTGGGATCGTGTTATTAGGACGAGGTCCATGTTGTGAGTCCTAAGTGCAGTGAGATTAACCAGCTCACAGAGAGGGGTTATTCATTAGAGAAACCTTCACAGGGAAAGTGAAATTTGAGCTGAGTTATGAAGAAAAGCATTTGGATAGAATTTAGGCAGAGGAAAGACATCTAAAGGAGAGGAAAATGTGAAGTGAATTCATGAAGCTGGGTGTGAGAACTGACTATAGGAGCTTGTCAGGAAAGTCGCCCAATTTGAACCACTAACGGTAACCTCTGGATAACCTTTCTTTGTTTGGTAAGCTCAGAAATGTCAAAACAATCTAGAAAATAGAACTGTATAAAATTAAGAGGAAATGTCCCCGAACTTTCCCACCCATGACTTATTCCCAATTTGTGGCCAGCTTTGAGTTTGTCTTTGAGATGTTTTCAATGCCTTTATGACTATATTTACCAAATCTCATATGTTTATACACATATCGTTTTATTATTTTCTGTTTTGTAACTCTCTTAAAAATCCTTAATATATAATAGCTATATTTTCCCGACTTTTACCTTGTATCTTTTCACAGCTGCTTAATATTCCTTCCTAAACCTAACCCTTAATATTCCTTCCTAACCCTAACCCTAACCTTAGATGTACCCTAATCAGGCAGCCTTGTCCCATTGATAAACAGGTTGTTACTGAGATTCTGCCAGTACAGTTTTAGGATGAATAAAACAATGTGCAGCACGTGTGGGCGTGCCACCATGTTTGCATATGCTTAGAAGTGGAATTGATAAATCAGAGCAAACTCTTTTTACAAATGTAATAGATGTTGCCAATTGCCCCCTATATTATTCCAATTTTTAACCTCATCAACAGTGTTTGGAGAGGAAAGGCAGAAAAGAGTTTCAGACAAGACAAGGGAGTAAAAGCTAGAGTGAGAAACTGGCAGGGAATCTTTTGAATCTCTTTAAGTTGATTCAGACCCAGGGAATTTTGGAGCGGCTTTGGGACGCAAGTCTGTCGAAAGCAATGAACTACAATAGCCAAGGTGGCATCTCTGGAAATGTTTTCTCTACTAGTTTGTAAAGTTATCTTTGGCGTGAAAAGTAACTGTTAACCTCAGCTGGGCAGAGAGAGGGTCCCTGGAGCAGGAATTGTGTCCATCACAGTGAACTGGTCTCAGATTAACAATTTTCACAGGAGGACGGGAGCAAGCAGGGCTGTTCCTACACGAACGGTCCAGCCTCACCATGGAGACAAAACGGAGCCATATAGGTTCTGGTCCATTTTACTCACTCTTCTGATTCCATCCTCTGGCCTCTTGGTTTACTTTGTTCAGTTTGTAACTGTCCCTCGTGTTTCCATTTGTAAACAAGTTCTCCAAAATCGTCCATGTGGAAAACAAGAGCATCTGAGAAAATCTCCTCATCCTGATTCTAAGGAAATTTTGGTTTGGATAATTTGAGGCTAAATAAAGCAAGCAAGGAACTGCACAGGAGAACAATAAAAGGCTCCCTAGCATAATGGGAGGAAAAGAAAAAAGAAGAGTATTTTAGGTGGGATCTGCTTTTCACTTTGATGAACTTCAAAGAAATGTGGTTTCTATGAGTGACATAAAAGAAGTTGATATAAGACAGGTGGTATAAGAGAAAAGGTCAGACTAAGACTGTGAAGACAGAATCAGTAATATGAAGGACAAAAATGATAAGATCTCTCAGAATTCAGAGGAAGGGACAAAGGGCTGAAAACAACCAGAGGTATATTTTACAACAAGACAATGCAGATGCTAACTACCTACCTACTTAACTGGCTAATTGGTCCTCTGTAAGACAAAGTGAAAACTTTGGAATAAGACAAATATTCAGAGACACAGGAGAGGGAGGAGGGACAGGGTAGGGAGGATAAAGTCTGAACATCGACCTCTGTTTACACAGCTGAAGAGTAAAAGGTACCAGGGGAAATGATTGGGGTGAGGAAATCGTGTTCAAGGAAAAAGACCTAACGCATCTTTACGAGAGTCTTTTACTGGACGAACAATGAATCTCATGATTCTTGGTAGAAACAGAAGTTAAAGAGAAAAGAAAAATTGTTACAAGAATAAAATTAGACTATCATCAGATATCATCCAGGGTGTCAGAATAAACACGGAAAGTATGAACTGGCAAAACAACAACAACAAAATCCAAACACCTTAAAACAGTTGAATAAAGGACGGAATTTGTCTTTGTCTGACTTATTTCAGTTAGCGTACTGCCCTCAAGTCCATCCCTGTTCTTGCAAATGGCAGGATTTGTGGAACGGAAAAACAAAAAAACACCAAAACACCGAACTCACGGGAAGAGAGGTTTACGGCTACCAGAGGTGGGAAGTGGGCAATCAAAAGGTCCAGACTTCCAGTTATAAGAAAAAGAAGTCCTGGGCCTGTAACGTACGCCATGGTGACTGTAACTAGCGTGTAGTGTGTTTAGAAATTGCTAAGGGGGAAAACCCTAAGAATTCTTATCACAAAAAAGACTTCTTTTTCTCTTGTTTTTTTGGAGGCAGAATATATGAAGTGGCGGGTGTTAACTATGCTTATTGTGGTAACCAGTTTGCAATTTATGTAAATCTAGTCATTGTGCTGTGCACCATACACTTATCTGGTGCTGTATGTCAATTACATCTCAAAAAAAAACAAAAACTGAAAGAAAAAAGGAAAGGATAGGAATGGGCAATTCATAGGAAAATATATGACAGAGAGAAGTTTAAACCTGTCAGATAAGGACAATGCTCCAAATACAGTGCTGACGGAGCTAAAAAGTTGATATTTTTAACACCCTGTTAACAATAATTCAGTCTGGGAGTGTCCAGTGTTTCATGCAATGAACAGCTGTTAGGGTCACAGATTTATTTACTTCTCCTTCTGGGACTGAGCCTTGATGTTCCTTTGCCTCTGCTCAGCCTGTAAACTCAGAGGAACTGGCCCCGCTGGAGGACAGGGCTTGGTTCAGAGATGGGACAGCCTATGTCAAACCAGGTGAGATTCGATGCGAGGACCTCTGCTGACACTCCCAGGGAGACCCACCCCTTTGCTGGATTCAGTGCTGCAGTGGTGTGAGCCTGAAGTCACTGGGGATGGCTGGGGGACAGTTACCACAATGGGATGGGGCAAACAGCTCAGACGGGGCAAAGCTTAAGCGGTGGGTTCCGGTGGTGGCGTTTTAGCCCAGAATGAAGACACATCTCAAGTCACTTAAAAGTAAAAAAGGTAAACATCTAAAACCCTTGAGTTGCATGAGCCAGTGAGTTCTCCAATGAAGGATCTCAATCAATATGTGTAAGTGCCCTTGACCCCAAATTCTAGGAATGTATGCCAAAGTCTAAGACTAACAGGTACACGTGTGTGTGTTGTTTACCACACAGACAGTTTTACAATAAATTACAATTGTGTTTACTAAGAGATAGCATAACCAGAGAGTGGATAAACCTTGGAATTTTAAAGTGACAATGTAAACGTTATATGACTAATGATACAATTGCAAAGGCAGCCATTTTATTTTTTATTACAAATTTTTTTTGTTGGAGTATAGCTGATTTACAATGTTGTGTTAGTTTCTGGTGTACCATAAAGTGATTCAGTTATACATATATATATTCTTTTCAGATTCTTTTCCATTACAGTTTATTACAAGATATTGAATATAGTTCCCTGTGCTATACAGTAGGTCCTTGTTGTTTATCTATTTTATATACAGTAATTTGTATCTGCTAATCCCAAACTCCTAATTCATCTCTTCCCCCCACACACCCCCTTTTCCGCTTTGGTAACCATAAATTTGTTCTCTATGCCTGTGAGTCTGTTTCTGCTTTGTAAACAAGTTCATTTGTATCATATTTTAGATTCCACATATAAATGACATCATATGATATTTCTCTTTCTCTGTCTGACTTACTTCACTTAGTATGAACATCTCTAGGGCCATCCATGTTGCTGCAAATGGCATCATTTAATTCTTTTTTATGGCTGAGTAATATTCCACTATATACATGTACCACAACTTCTTTATCCATTCCTCTGTCAGTGGACACTTAGGTTGCTTCCATGTCTTGGCTATTGTGAATAGTGCGGCTATGAACACTGGGGTGCGTGAAAGGCAGCCTTTTTAGATGCTATTAATCTAGGCCTGACTCCATCTGGCCTTGTTCTACTCAAACTGTACCTGGAGTCTGGGTGCTTTTAAGGCTCACCACAGATTTTTCCTCCCTTTTCTTTGTTTCTGATGGAAATGTCCTCAGAGTTCTTTTTGGGTGGAACTCAATTGAGAACAGGATTTGGGGTTTGGATGAAGACATTGGTCCTTGTTACCTTTTTCTATTCTCAGCAGTAATCTCTGACTAATGGGATTCTGGGAGTTTTTATATTTTTATTTTACTCCCTCAGGTTCTCTCCTTTTTCCAAACCTTATCAAATAAGGATCAGTCAGAGAGGCAGGATAAGCCCAAGGTGATGTCTTTGTAAGGAGGTCCCCAAAGGTGAAAACCTTCAGGGACTCTGTGGAAAGTCGGAAGTGCGGGAATCAGAGGTGATGTTATGGGGAATGAGGGTTGGAGCATCACAGGTCTTCCTACTGTATGTATATTCAGGGTGGGAATTGTAACCCCAGAGGCCGGAGTGCTTCAGGGAGAAACAGAGGTGGGGCTTCGGAGGTCTGAGCAGAAGATTTGCAACAGCTGATATTTTCAACTCAAGAGTGGAACATTACTAAATGGGAAACACAGTGGTTCCTAGGAAGGCCCAGAAGAGGTTGGACAGAAAGCAGCTTTAGGAAATGTAGTTCTGGGGCATCCTCATCTCAGTGTGCCCCACACTGGTCTCTTAAAAGGACAGAACCTCTGAGCTAAACCAGCTTCCACATTTTACAGTTAAACAGAAAGAACGTTCATGAATGTGTCAAGAATTCTTCTGAAAGGGGAAAACCGTTATCCTCGACAGAAAGTCAAAATTGGTTTCGTAAATTTGAATTACTTCAGGTCAAGTGCATTTGAGATTCCCTCAGTGGAAAGAAAATAAAACTGCCAAGTGCAAACTGTTCTTTATCCTTAGTTTTTGAGTGGATCTGCCACAGAAATAAAAAGAATTGCAACTGTTGAATAGCAGCTTTAAAGTTGATTATTCTAGATGGTTATCAGGATTTGTCTAATACAAAACAAAAAGCTTCACGTTCCGACAGTTTAGTGTGTGTTTTATGCATTCTTACTTTACCAGATTGGCAAAAGAAACAAATCATTTATCATTTTACTTGTTTTTGTCATTTAAAAATTATTACTAAAGATGTATGATTAAAGGTCTTTGAATAAAGGCAATGGCTTTCCAGCTCTTCTTGCTTTCAGCGCAGTGAACTACGGCTTGATTAGTTTGGGGAACAGCAGTATCCTGAGAAAGACCCACCAGTGACCACAGCCTAATAACCAACATTTTGTTTTCATTCTTATAATTGTTTTTTGTTCTTTTTCACTTAATTCATTATTATCTAATGAAAGAATGCAGCAAAATAAGAATTCCTTGCAGCAAAATAAGAATTCTTTAACGCTTGAACACGTGAACTACTTTTTGTTTGTTTGTTTTGTCAAGGTTATTGTCACTCTCAGACCAACAGATTGAGACCTTAAAAATGAAATTGTATTAAAGTTCTATACGTGTAGAGGAAGAGATCTTAAAAGGAAAAGAGCATTTTTAGGTTCAGCTTAGGCAAAAGAAAAAAAAGTTTTGATTTAGTATAATTATAACAAGAAACTTTGAGCATGAATCATAAAAGTCAAAGTTCCCCTGGCAAGTCTCTTCTGCCCTGTTAGTCTAATACACTTGCTTTTTTGTTTTTCCTATGACTTTTAAAAAATCATTTTTTAAACTGACATAAAATTTATATAATGTATCTACCATTTTTTTTTTTTTTTTTTTTTTTTTTTGGG
>NW_006788863.1:585472-618018 GCF_000442215.2 Lipotes vexillifer
CACTGCGCCACAGGGAAGCCCGTATCTACCATTTTAAAGCAAATGATTCAGGGACATTGAGTACACTCATAACGTTGTACAACCACTATCTCCATCTAGTTCCAAAGTAGTTTGCTCCCTCCAAAGAGATTCCACATCCATTAAATTACTCCCCTTTCTCTGGTAACCACCAATCTTCAACCAATGTCTATGGTTTTAGCTAACCATATAGATATTTCATATAAAAGGAATCACAAAAGGTTGATATTTTGTGCCTGGCTTTTTTCACTTAGCATATTATTTCCAAGGTTCCGCCACGTTGTAGCATGCATTAGTGCTTCATTCCTTTTTATGACTAATATTCTGTTGTGTGTATAGCCTACAATTCGTTTATCCACTGACCCATCAGTGTGCATTTGGGTCAATAACACCTTTAGGTTATTGTGAATAGTGCCACAATGAAGGTGTGAGCACCTGTTTTACATCTTTGGCTTGTACACCTGGGCGTGGAATTGCTGGGTCACAGGGTAATTCTATGTTTATCCTTTTGGGGAATTGCCAACTCTCTTCTACGGCTTTTAAACCTTTCAACATTCCCAGCAGCAATGTTCAAGTTTTTTAACTCATCCACATCTTCGCTGAGACTTCTTATTTTTCATTTATTTGATTCCAGACCTCCTAGTGGTTATGAGTGGTACCTCACTGTGGTTGCAGTTGGTATTTACGTAATGACTAATGACGTTGAACATCTTTTCATATACTTGTCGGCCATTTCTATATTTTATTTGAAGAAATGCCCACTTAACTCCTTTTTGATCATCCCGTTGTTTACTTTGACCACTTACGAAGTCAGGTTGTCTTTTTCTTTTTCTTTTTTTTTTAACATCTTTATTGGAGTATAGTTGCTTAACAATGGTGTGTTAGTTTCTGCTTTATAACAAAGTGAACCAGCTATACATAACCATATATCACCATAAGTCCTCCCTCTTACAACTCCCTCCCACCCTCCGTATCCCACCCCTCTAGGTGGTCGCAACAGTGAGTTAATCTCCCTGTGCAATGTGGCTGCTTCCCACTAGCTATCTATTTTACATTTGGTAGTGTATAGATGTCCATGCCACTCTCTCACTTCATCCCAGCTTACCATTCCCCCTCCCCTTGTCCTCAAGTCCATTCACTATGTCTGCGTCTTTATTTCTTTCCTGCTGCTAGGTTCTGCAGAACCTTTTCTTTTTGGGGGGCGGTGCCATATATATGTGTTAGCATATGGAATTTTTTTTCTCTTTCTCACTTACTTCACTCTGTGTGACAGACTGTAGGTCCATCCACCTCACTACCAATAACTCAATTTCATTTCTTTTTATGACTGAGCAGTATTCCATTGTATATATGTGCCACATCTTCTTTATCCATTCATCTATCGATGGACACTTAGGTTGCTTCCCAGTCCTGGCTATTGTAAATAGAGCTGCAATGAACATTGTGGTACATGACTCTTCCTGAATTATGGTTTTCTCAGGGTATATGCCCAGCAGTGGGATTGCTGGGTCATATGGTAGTTCTATTTTTAGTTTTTTTAAGGAAACTCCATACTGTTCTTCATAGTGGCTGAATCAATTTACATTCCCACCAACAGGGCAATGGGGTTCCCTTTTCTCCACACCCTCTCCAGCATTTATTGTTTGTAAATTTTTTATGAGGGCCATTCTGACCAGTGTGAGGTGATACCTCATTGTACTTTTGATTTGCATTTTTCTAATGATTAGTGATGTTGAGCATCCTTTCATGTGTTTGTTGGCAATCTGTATATCTTCTTTGGAGGAATGTCTAGTAGGTCTTCCACCCATTTCTGAATTGGGTTGTTTGTTTTTTTGATATTGAGCTGCATGAGCTGCTTGTAAATTTTGGAGATTAATCCTTTGTCAGTTGCTTCATTTGCAAATATTTTCTCCCATTCTGAGAGTCGTCTTTTTGTCTTGTTTTCCTTTGCTGTGAAGAAGTTTTTAAGTTTCATTAGGTACCATTTGTTTGTTTTAGTTTTTATTTCCGTTTCTCTAGGAGGTGGGTCAAAAAGGATCTTGCTGTGATTTATATTATAGAGTGTTCTGCCTATGTTTTCCTCTAAGAGTTTTATAGTGTCTGGCCTTAATTTAGGTCTTTAATCCATTTGGAGTTTATTTTTGTGTATGGCGTTAGGGAGTGTTCTAATTTCATTCTTTTACATGCAGCTGTCCAGTTTTCCCAGCACTACTTATTGAAGAGGCTGTCTTTTCTCCATTGTATATTCTTGCCTCCGTTATCAAAAATAAGGTGGCCATATGTGCATGGGTTTATCTCTGGGCTTTCTAACCTGTTCCACTGATCTATATTTCTGTTTTTGTGCCAGTACCATACCATCTTGATGACTATAGCTTTGTAGTATAGACTGAAGTCCAAGCCTGATTCCGCCAGCTTCGTTTTTCTTTCTCCAGTTTGCTTTGGCTATTGGGGGTCTTTTGTGTTTCCATACACATTGTGAATTTTTTTGTTCTAGTTCTGTGAAAAATGCCACTGGCAATTTGATAGGGAGTGTGTTGAATCCGTAGATTGTTTTGGGTAGTATAGTCATTTTCACAATGTTGATTCTTCCAATCCAAGAACATGGTATATCCTCCATCTGTTTGTATCATCTTTAATTTCTTTCATCAGTGTCTTATAGTTTTCTGCAGACAGGTCTTTTGTCTCCTTAGGTAGGTTTATTCCTAGGTATTTTACTCTTTTTGTTGCAGTAGTAAATGGAAGTGTTTCATTAATTTCTCTTGCAGATTTTTCATCATTAGTGTATAGGAATGCAAGAGATTTCTGTGCATTAATTTTGTATCCTGCTACTTTACCAAATTAATTGATTAGATCTAGTAGTTTCCTGGTAGAATCTTTAGGATTCTCTATGTATAGTATCATGTCATCTGCAAACAGTGACAGCTTTACTTCTACTTTTCTGATTTGGATTCCTTTTATTTCTTTTTCTTGTTTGATTGCTGTAGCTAAAACTTCCAAAACTATATTGAATAATAGTGGTGAAAGTAGACAACCTTGTCTTGTTCCTGATCTTAGAGGAAATGGTTTCAGTTTTTCACCATTGAGAATGATGTTGGCTGTGGGTTTGTCATATATGGACTTTGTTATGTTGAGATAAGTTCCCTCTATGCCTGCTTTCTGGAGGGTTTTTATCATAAATTGTTGTTGAATTTTGTCAAAAGCTTTTTCTGCATCTATTGAGATGATCATATGGTTTTTATCCTTCAATTTGTTAATATGGTTTATCACATTAATTGATTTGCATATATTGAAGAACTCTTACATTCCTGAGATAAACTCCACTTGATCATGGTGTATGATCCTTTTCATATGCTGTTGGATTCTGTTTGCTAGTATTTTGTTTAGGATTTTTTCATCTATGTTCATCAGTGATACTGGCCTGTAGTTTTCTTTCTTTGTGACATCCTTGTCTGGTTTTGGTATCATGGTGATCGTGGCCTCATAGAATGAGTTTTGGAGTGTTCCTCCCTCTGCTATATTTTGGAAGAGTTTGAGAAGAATAGGTGTTAGCTCTTCTCTAAATGTTTGATAGAATTCACCTGTGAAGCCATCTGGTGTTGGGCTTTTGTTTGTTGGAAGACTTTTAATCACAGTCTCAATTTCAGTGCTTGTGATTGGTCTGTTTATATTTTCTATTTCTTCCTGGTTCAGTCTGGGAAGGTTGTGCTCTTATAAGAATTTGTCCATTTCTTCCAGGTTGTTCATTTTATTGGCATATAGTTGCTTGTAGTAATCTCTCATGATCCTTTGTATTTCTGCAGTGCAGTTGTTACTTCTCCTTTTTATTTCTAATTCTGTTGAGTCTTCACTTTTTTCTTCTTGATGAGTCTGGCTAATGGTTTATCAATCTTGTTTATCTTCTCAAAGAACCAGCTTTTAGTTTTATTGATCTTTGCTATTGTTTCCTTCATTTCTTTTTCATTTTTTTCTGATCTGATCTTTATGATTTCTTTCCTTCTGCTAACTTTGGGGGTTTTTTGTTCTTCTTTCTCTAATTGCTTTAGGTGTAAGCTTAGGTTGTTTATTTGAGGTGTTTCTTGTTTCTTGAGGTAGGATTGTATTGCTATAAACTTCCCACTTAGAACATCTTTTGCTGCATCCCATAGGTTTTGGGTCATCGTGGTTTCATTGTCATTTGTTTCTAGATATATATATATTTTTTTTAACTTTTTTTTTTTTTTTTGCCATACGCGGGCCTCCCACCGTTGTGGCCTCTCGCGTTGCGGAGCACAGGCTCCGGACGCGCAGGCTCAGCGGCCATGGCTCACGGGCCCAGCCGCTCCGCGGCATGTGGGATCTTCCCAGACCGGGGCACGAACCCGTGTCCCCTGCATCGGCAGGCGGCACCAGGGAAGCCCTGTTTCTAGATATTTTTTGATTTCCTGCTTGATTTCTTTAGTGATCTGTTGGTTATTTAGTAGTGTATTGTTTAGCCTCCATGTATTTGTATTTTTTGCAGATATTTTCCTGTAATTGATATCTAGTGTCATAACGTTGTGGTCGTGAAAGATACTTGACACAATTTCAATTTTCTTAAATTTACCAAGGCTTGATTTGTGACTCAAGGTATGATCTATCCTGGAGAATGTTCCATGAGCACTTGAGAAGAAAGTGTATTCTGTTGTTTTTGGATGGAATGTCCTATAAATATCAGTAAAGTCCATCTTATTTAATGTGTCATTTAAAGCTTGTGTTTCCTTATTGATTTTCATTTTGGATGATCTGTCCATTGGTGAAAGTGGGGTGTTAAAGTTCCCTACCATGATTGTGTTACTGTCGATTTCCCCTTTTATGGCTATTAGCATTTGCCTTATGTATTGAGGTGCTCCTATGTTGGGTGCATGCAGATTTACAATTGTTCTATCTTCTTGTTGGATTGATCCCTTGATCATTATGTGGTGTCCTTCTTTGTCTCTTGTAATAGTCTTTATTTTAAAGTCTATTTTTTAAAATAGATTAAAGGCCTTTGATTTTAATGAAATCCAATTTATCCACTTTTTCTTTTGATCCTAATGCTTTTATTGACATAGCTAAGAAGTTATTCCAAGTCAGAAAGATTTACTGCTGTATTATCTTCAAACAGATGTATGGTTTTTGCTCTTATTTAGGTCAATGATATATTTTGAGTTGATTTTTGTATATTGTGTATGGTAGAGGTGGCCTTAGGCTTTCCAGTTTTCCCAGCATCAGTTTTTAAATGGTCACTATTCTTTCCCCATTTGATGATCATAACACCTTGTCAAAAATCAATTGGCTACCGAAGGGTGGTTTTATTTCTGGATTCTCAATTCTATTCCATTCTGTTTGTGCTGATACTATGTTGTTTATTATTGTAGCTTTGTCGTGAGTTTTGAAAAGGAGACGTTACTGTGAGACCTTCAGATTTGTTCTTTTGTTTCTGTATTATTTTGGCTATTTGATGCTCCTTGCAAATTCTTTATGAACTTGAAGACTGAGCTTTCATTTTTGTGAAAAAGACTGGGAATTTTGATCCAGATTGCATTGAATATGTAGATTGCTTTGGGAGTATTGCCATCTGAAAATTATTAAGTGTTCCTTATATGAGCACTGCATATCTTTCCGTTTATTTAGACCTTTTTAAATTTCTTTCAAAAATTTTTTGTAGTTTTGAGTGTATAAATCTAACAGTTCCTTGGTTAAATTGATTCCTAGCCATTTGATTCTTTTGTATGCTGCTGTAAATAGACTCATTTTATTAATTTCTTTTTGGATTGCTCATTTCTGGCATATAGAAGCCTAACTGATTTTTGTGAGAAAATTTTCTACCCTGCAAATTTTCTGAATTTGTTTGTGAATTTTAGTAGTTTTTGAGTGGTTTCTTTGGTTTCTTTCTGTATGTAGAATCATGTCATTTTTGAATAAAGATTGTCTTACTCCTTTCTGATGTGGGTGACTTTTATTCTTTTTCTTGACTAATTTCTCTGGCTATAACTTCCAGACAATGCTGAATAGCAGTGGTGTAGGTGAGCATCTTTGCCTTTTTTGTGTCAATTGAAATCATTACGTGGATTTTTTTCTCCTTCATTCTTTTCATGTATTACATTGACTGGTATTCTTATGTTGAACAAGCCCACTTGTTCATGGTGTATAATCCTTTTAATATGCTATTGAATTTGTTTTGCTAGTATTTTTTTAAAATTAATTAATTAATTAATTTATTTTTGGCTGTGTTGGGTCTTCGTTTCTGTGCGAGGGCTTTCTCTAGTTGCGGCAAGCGGGGGCCACTCTTCATTGTGGTGCGCGGGCCTCTCACTATCGCGGCCTCTGTTCTTGCGGAGCACAGGCTCCAGACGCACAGGCTCAGTAGTTGTGGCTCACGGGCCCAGTTGCTCCGCGGCATGTGGGATCTTCCCAGGCCAGGGCTCGAACCCGCGTCCCCTGCTTTGGCAGGCAGATTCTCAACCACTGCGCCACCAGGGAAGCCCCTTGCTAGTATTTTTGATGAGGATTTTTTGCATCTATATTCATAAGAGAGATTGATTTCCTTCAAAAAGTAGTTCTTTAATTCTTAAAGGTAAATCCTAAGGAGTGATTGTGAGAATGTCGACAACCTTATTAAAGAGTAGTCAAAGGATATGAAAAGACAGCTAACACAAAAGGGAATAGAAATAAATCTTTAATATAATTTCACATTAATCCTCAATTATAATGAGGAATGAAAAGTCAGCCTTTATCAAGATATCATTTTTTAACCATTAAGTTGGCATACTCCTCAGATTGAAATATTCTTCATTGATAGAATTGGGGAGAGTGGTTGCAGACATTCTTATATATCATTGGTAGTGATGTGACCTGGTACAACATCTGTAGAGAGAAATTTGTCATTTTCTATCAAAACTGAAATGAATGAAACCTCTGACACAGCAATGTTACTCCTGTGCACTTATCTGCAAATATAAGAACACAAATGCAAATTATGTATGTATAATTTTACTCACTATTTGAAATATCAAAGATTGGTAACAAAATAAATGCTCATGAATATGGAATCATTTAAATATATCATATTATATTGAATAATAGAATGTCATGCTACTATGAAAAGATAAGTTCAAAACAGCTAAGTATAGAATGGTATATTAGTAGGCTACTATTTGTGTAAAATGGAAATTTAAGAATTTAAATTGTCTTGAAGTTTCTCGAAAATGTATCACAGGAAGCATAAATGACCTAAAAGCCTTCACCAACCACTTTGTCTTACAGTCTTATTTATCATGGTAGCTTCCTGCAGAAACTCTTAATTCTTCATAGCCCTTTCTTCCGGTCTTTCGCACTGCATGTTGCTCTTTGTTTCCCCTATCTCAACACCGCCCCCCAAAAGCCACAATGTGTCAAATTTTAATTATGAAGCACAATTTAACTTTTCTTTTCTTCCTTCAATTCTGGATTTCCTTCATGATCTCCATGAGTGTGAGAGCCTCAGGAGAGCAGGCAAGACAAAAATACCCTTAGGGGGCTTTCCTGGTGGCGCAGTGGTTGCGAGTCCACCTGCCGATGCAGGGGACACGGGTTCGTGACCCGGTCCGAGAAGATCCCACGTGCCGCGGAGCGGCTGGGCCCGTGAGCCATGGCCGCTGAGCCTGCGCGTCCGGAGCCTGTGCTCCGCAACGGGAGAGGCCACAACAGTGAGATGCCCCCGTACACACGTGCCGCGGAGCGGCTGGGCCCGTGAGCCATGGCCGCTGAGCCTGCGCGTCCGGAGCCTGTGCTCCGCAACGGGAGAGGCCACAACAGTGAGAGGCCCGCGTACCGCCCCCCTCTCAAAAAAATACCCTTAGGGCTGGTGGGCTGGCAATGTGCTTAATGGGAGGCTGTGCATTCTTTTGGTTATCTCTTATGCTTGAAAAGACAAAGGAATCTGTGAAAAACTGATGCAAGAGCTAATCAGATTTTTTAAAAAAACTATCAAAAAATTGAGTGTATTTATTTCTGTGGACCAACAAAATTGAGCCAGAAAATATAATGGAGAAAGGCCATATTTACTTTAAGTACAAGAGACATCAATCATTTAGCAGTTAAGGTTTGAAACCTTTATAGCTTAACAGAGAAAAGGCCATGTTTGCTTCATCACGATGCAGGACGTGTAGAGGGACAGTCTGAAAACAGGATTCCAGTGCCAGGCTTCTCTCCCTGCGGCAAGGGCTAGAAGACACTTTTCTTCCCCCTAAACCTGATGGTTGAATGGGCACATTCTGTGTACCTGGACCTGATCTTTGAATCTGGGCTAGAAGAAACACAGTCTCAGTTGGAAAACCTGTCATCTCAAAGATAAAGCTGCCTCCCTGTATTTGAGACTTGAACAAGTAAGCAGCGTTTGGCAGGAAGGAGCTCCCTGGATGAGGCCCCTCTGTCTTGTCACTAACCTTACAGCAGGTGCCCGCACACTCTGCTCATCTCCAGACCAAGCCACACCTTTCAGGTCTTTTCATCACACAGTACTTTGCCTAACCTGTTGGTTCTTTCCGTAGATCAAAGAAGTAGAAATGAAGACTAAGTAAGTAACAAATGACCAGATCTCTTCCCTGGCTTCCCCTTCAGTCATCTTGCGAACACACTGTGTGAACAAGATAGCGTCTAAAGAAAGACCAAGAGGAGTTGATAAGTCTGCACAAAGTGGGGGACGGCGATCACTTTCACCCGCCCCATCTCAATGATTCACTGAGATCACTTCCCTTTTTCCTTTACAAACCTTCATGGCCGAGCAGAAGCTTCAGAGAGGGTTTTTGGGGACACTGAGTCCACCGTCTCCCCAGGTTCCTGGGATTCTGATTAAAGGCAACTTTCCTTTCTACCAACTTTTGCAACTATTAATTTTTTTCAAGCCGCTGGACCTGACTTGTTAACGAACACTCTGTACTGAGGGTTGTCTCGTGGGAAGTGTGCAATTCAAATGGAAGCAAAGTTTCTAGGTGGAAACTGCCCAGAGGGTAAACAGAAAGTAGGACCATGCTACTGGCAGCTCTTTTTTGGCAGGTGTAGATGGACACTGTCATGTAGCTATAGAACATTGTGGATTCAGAGATCTGGGTGGTTTGCCTTGAGCCCTTGCTGAATACATGTCAGGAATGAGCAGAAGCAGAGGTGCCCGTATTTGTTCTGCAAGCAACTTTGTGAGGTTTTCATGAGTAGGGTTACTTCCGGTCTTAGGTGACAGTTGGTGCAGAAATGGGGACAAGTCCACGTCTCCCACTGTGGCATGGCACCCAACACTAGTCCTGTCACCACGGGGCTGGCAGCTTTGCAGGGTCGCCTGTGTAAACTCTTTGAAAGGACTTTGATGTTCTCAGGTGGGGCTCAGCCCCGAGGTGGGAGCTGAAGGATGTAGAAGGGGATCCTCTCTGGGAACAGGTGCGACTCTCCTGATTAACTAGTAGACATGGAGAAAGACCCAAGTTCAAAGAGTTGGGTGTTCCAAGTCCTTTTATTTGGGGGTATTACAGATATCAGATTTTATGTATATTCTCTCGCTGTGAAATGTGCCTCTGTGGCTTCAAGAACAGGCAAATTTACATGGAGTCATAAGGAGAGTAGACTACATGGAGGATAGAACCCACCAACCTTAAATTGCACTTCTAGTTATAGTAAAATCTCTGTTATCCTGAGCTCATCTTATTGATTTAATAAAATGCTCATCAGAGTCACTTCTCACCCCTGCCCCCAATAAGGTTGTAAGATGGAAGAGAAAGTTCTGGTAACCATCTCTCTTCCTGGTTACACTTCCCACAGACAAAGAATATTAATAATTTCTTGTGTACAGTTCAGAAAATTTATATGCAAAACATAAATGTTGTTTGATCTTGTTTTAAGCAAGTGATATAATATTATACTAACTTATCTTGCTTTGTCACTCAGTATTGGGGAATCCTTTTCTAGCAGCATATTTAAATCTAGTTCATTCTCTAATGATTGTATCTTAAGTTTTTAATATATGTATTATAATTTATTTTTTCAGTTCTTATTGATTTACCTTTGAGTTTTGAATTGAAACAATTTCTTAAAAATTAAGTTGGATCCTAATTTTACAGCAAAAATGATGATAGAAATAAAGAGAAAAATACATGTTTAATAATCCAGGGTTTGTGTATTGATCAAATCTAGGGAAGAATAATACATTCCTTATATTGAAGCTATAGATTACTCACAAAGAAAAGACTGACAGATTCAAATTTTATATAATTCAGTATTTTACAAAAACTTTTAAATGATGTTTTAAAACCCCCCAGCATTTACAGGAATAATTTTTGGATGCATTTAAGAGAATTTTTGGATGCATTTAAAAGAATATAACATTGCATTTGGTCAATGTTATATCAATTTTTTAAGTAAATGAATTAGTCCTAGGTTATTTAAGTGACTCAGTGACATTTATAAGAAATCCAAGTTCCCAAGAGACAGTGGACAAAGTGCATTTCCCAAAAGAGGAAATATTTATGGTAAACAGATATCAACTTCAGTAGCAATGAAAAATATGTATTAAATTATTGCAGACCAACATCAAGAAGCAATATGAAGCCAATAAATATGATGAATGTAATACTCAGAAACAATGAAAGCCTCAGTGATATAATACAAAGAAGCTGAATACAAAACAGCAATCATTCAGTGATAACAAATAATTAAATATATCTTCTTACAGGGTCTCGGAGAAAAAATACAAAAATAAAAGTAGTTGTTTTATGATGTGTTTATGTGTAATTATTTTAAATCTGTAAATATTGAAATTGTGTGTTATTCTTAATTTTAAAAAATAATAAGAAGAAACATTTAAGTATGAAATTCTTAAGTCTGTCATTTACCTTTAAAGCATCAGCATTCTGTAATAGTTAAATCTCTGTGCTCTCTCTATGGTGTGAGATTTTCCATCAGGCACTATTCTATTTGCTGCCAGGAAGCATTTCTAATTCATCTTAGTGGCCTGAACACAGAGTGCCAGTTTGTTAGAGAATCAAAATACATAGGTACTAACTGACAAAATTGCCAATTAAAAAAAAATGAGTCTGCCCATCTTTTGGTCCCTAGATACTGGGGGGAATATTTAGGGCCAATAAGTAAAGGTAGAGCTTTTCAGAAGCTGGGTGATTTCCATTTTTGCAAAATCCTTGAATATTAATAGAAAGGTAAGAAAAACCAAAACAGAAGAAAACAGGTGCTATACAGTGTACTAGTTTGCTAGGGCTGCCAAAACAAAATACTACAGGCTGTTTAATTTTAAACAATTAAAACTATTTAGTTGTATTAAACAATACAAGTTTATTTTCCTACAGTAGTGGAGGCTAGAAGTCCAGGATCAGGTGTAGTAGGCTTGATTTTGCCTGAGGCCTCTCCCCTGGCTGGCAGACGGCCACCTTCTCACTGTTCTCACGTGGTCTTTTCTCTGTGCACGTGCATCCCTGGGGTGTCCTCCTCTTCTTACAAGGGCACCAGCTATACTAGACTAGGGTTCCATCCTCATGACCTCACTTAACCTTAATTACCACTTTAGGTGTTGTATCTCCAAATACAGTCATATTGGAGTTTAGGCCTCAGTGCATGATTTTTGTGGGGAATACAGTTCAGACCATAACGTACAGCATATTTAAATATGACTTTGAATAAACTATCATATTCAATAGCACATTTTATAGAAAATAAACATTTATTTATTATAACTTTGTTTGAAGGTAATACCACAAGGTAACATCTCAGAATCTTTGTGACCAGAAGTCCTAGGTCAGGTGACCATACTGCTCCCTCTCTCTCTCCTGTGATCTCCCAGGATGAGTGGTACCTAGATCCTGAAGCTGCCGCTAAAGAGTCCAGGTGGTGCACCCAGGACGTGTATTGGGGTTTGCATCTTTGTATGAAATTTGGGCAGTGTGAAACAGAAGATGGGAGACAGCTAAGCAGCTGAATCCCCCTCTATTTTCTCTTCAGTGAACTGCACTCAGAGAGTAGTACCCTTGGGCCCTCCTGGAAATCATTCCAGAGAGGTTTCAGGTGGAGCGAAGTTGAGTGAACTCACCTTTATATCTGAGCAGCAGCCAGTGCAGCAATGCACTGTGTCACTTTGCTTCACTCTTGCTTTTTGTTCACTTTGTTTCACCTTGTGTTTCCTCCTCGGGCTTGTACCCTCCCAAATAAAGTGTCAGCATTTTAATCCCTGCCTCAAGCTCTGCTTCTAACTCAGAAAACACAGGTTAATACAATCGGTGTGTGAAATGGTTCTAAAAGACAAATGCTCGGGATGAGATTCAGGACTCGATTCCCCATCTGTCTGAAATCATCCATTGTGGATGGTAAGAAGGATGATGATAACTCTTGGAATGCAGTTGCACCAAGATGACTTAAACTTTCACCTGGTTTAATTGAAAGGAAGTGCAAACAGAGGGCAGGTGTAGGAAGATCAAGTGGTTGTGGTACTTAATTAACTTGGGGACAATTATAAGAATTGTGAAATAAGATGAATACATTTGGTGCCAATGGAAAAGTTACGAGAAGAGAGTGATAGGCTTGGGACAGCACATTTCCATCTTAAGACAGTCTCTGAAGCCACAGCACTTCTGGCAGCTGTAAAGGGCCTCTTATTCTGGCAGCTTCTGGCGGACTTTACTGAAAATCTGGCCAGGAATCTGACAGCAGGGGAGACAGGTCTGCAAAGAAGATTAAACTGTGCAGACTTAGCCCATCTCCTGGGTCACATCAGGGCCAAGAGGGCCCCATAACCTGGGGTGAACACATTTCGGAAGACAAATCTGAGAATCTCGAGCCCCTAAATGATCCTGGAGTCCACTTCACCAGGAGCAGCCCCCTCTCGCTATGTAAGCCCTGTTCTCCAATCCGACAGTCGAGGCTGAGCACTTCGCAGCCCACGTCGGGGCAGAGGTTACCTACAAGGAATTGCAGGACGCGACTAATATGCGCGATAAGGCCCGGATCATGTGCAGGAGGGGCCCCGAGGGCGGGAGCCTGTGGGCCGGAGGGCTCAGCTGGGCGGAAACGGACCCAGAGGGCCGCCCGGGACCACTTGCGTGGTCGTTGAGATCCCTCAGGAGCAGAGACTGCTGGGAGGGAGGGGTGGGATGAGCTGTGTTGCTTGGTGCAGGGGCAGAGCCCTAGGGAACTGGAGGAAACCAGGAGAAGGCGGTCTCGGTCAGGTCTAGACTTGGCTTGGTCCCCACCCATCGCCCCCGCGGCCCGCGCTTCCCGCGCTGGGGACCGGGGTCCCCTAAGGCCCTGCCGGTCCCCGCCCGGGGCCCTTCCCAAGGGAAGGAGAGAAGCATGCCCTTGTGTGAGAAGGGGCTCTGTCAGCCCAGGGACTGGTCTCAGAGGAGGGGAGATCTGCGCCCTGAGAGCCGGTGAAAGGGGAGGATGCGGGACGCCCAGCAGCATCCCTGACGGCGTCCGCGTGAGGGTCCCCGGCGCACGGAAGGGTATCTTATCTATTTATGTGCTATGTATGTCTGTATTTATAAACATGACGATTTTAATTTGTAAAGGGAATGGTGCTCCGAGATATAACTGACGCTTTCATCTCCACCTGCCCACCCTATGTCTTCACTTTCACGTCTAAGAGATGCCTCAACCTCACCCGCGTCCAAAGCCACGACTTTCTGCGCCGCTCTGTTCCTGCGGGGCCCTCCCCGTACTGGACGCCTCTTCCTGTTTCTCAGCCCCAAACAACCGGGTCGTTTCCCGCTCCTTCCTCTTCCGCAAGCTCCAGATCTCCGCCCGGGGAGAACTTACAACAGCAAGTGCGGGCGACACATCGTCTTCGTTAGCAGGTGGCAGCCAGGCAACTCCTGCGGAAGGTCCAGCAGAGCCCCATTCACACCGGGCCACACACAAAGCCGTGACCCCTCCCTCCCTCCCACCAGCCCAGCCCCGCGGCTGCTGACGGGGCAAAAGGTATGGCCTCAGGCACAGCTGCAGTGGTGCTTGCTGCCTGCACGGGGTGTTTGTATGGACCTCAACCCAGGCACACCTGGGGAGGGCTGGCCGGCCAGGTCAGGCTGCCCAGGTCAGCCACTCCTCGCCCCTCAGGGGCTCAGAGTTGCAGAAAATGGGCCTTGCTGCACCGGCCAGGTCCAAGGAACAGGTGTGGGATCCTGAGGGTCACGATGGATATGGGGCTGCACAGGATATTTTATGTATGTTTTCTTTTGCTACTATAATTCCCACCACGAAACACACACCAGTGAGGGAGAACCAGATGTGGAATGAAACACTCAATACTACTAAATTTTTAAAGCATCCAGTCCCCATTTTGATATCATTTTATAAAACTGTGACAGAGACTGCAGGAATAAATGCTTTAATTTGTTTCTGTAATTTACCCAATGTCCCTATTGAATTCAGAAGTATTCAGAATTGGAGAAGGGCCATCCATTAAATGATGCGATTCAGTTTGTAGTTTCAAGAAATGCCAGATAAGGATTTGCCTAATGACAGAAGAAAGCCTTTCAGGTTTGGGTTCTGAGCCATCAAAACAAGATACTTATTTTGTATCTATAAGCCAAAATGTCACTGATATTTAGAAGCTATTTTATCTTAAATGATTAAAAATCATAATATATAGTATAAATCCTGAATATTGTTTCTATAAATACTGAAAGCCATTGACGTCAAAGAAGATATACATTTATCAAATTAACATTTATGACTTTTATAATATTAAATTTCTTCTAATTTAATTATACTTCCTCCATCTGCCGAGATAAATTTCTTTGGATTCCTCTGAAGGATTATCTCTATATCATATTTCATAATTTTTTGCCACCTTTCCTGGAAGTAGGAACAGGTGGCAAGTGGCTTTTCTATAAAAAGGCTAAATTTGGGTAATATGTTTTTGTAATATATTTTGTTTTTTCATAAATGTCCACAAGTGGGCCGATATATGAAATTTATATCTTCAGGTCAAATAAATTAGAGGGTATTCAGTCACTTAAGTGTTTTTTAAAACATTTCCCGTCTTTGAGATATCTGCTAATATGGGAGAAATGATGAAAAATACATGGTCTCTGCCTTAAATTAGTTCACACGGTGTGGTTGAAAAGATGAGAATTAGTAAAATATATAATTCAATAAGATAATGTTAAGGGCCATAAGGGAGATAAAGATAAATTGTCATGAGAGTTCAAAAAAGGAATCGTTTTATTTAGCTGAAATGGATTGGGGAGATATTGCTTTTGAATATTTTTTATTTCAAAAATATTTCTGTACATTTTGAGCACATTTACAAATGAGTATCTTAAAAAGAAGTGGTTCTCCTCTAAGTATTATAAGTAATGAATTTAGTTTGCTAATTCATTGTAATTATTAATTTAGTTAATTATTGGTAGCAGTAATTATTATGTCTAATAAACAGAAACTCGTAAAACAAAATGATAGGAACCAGATAATTATCTCTGACATATTCATAAAAGTCCACAGGACAATTTGATTTCCAACAAATTTTTTTTAGTTATACATTCATACATCTCTTGCTTACATTCCCAACCATCATTTCTAATAATTTCCAAGACCAGTAGTGATCAGACATTAACCAAAGCTGTTTGATTATGTAGATACTTTAATGACAGCCTGTCTCTGCCTGTCATAATCCTTTGATTATATATATTCTTGACCTTTACAATTAAATCCTTAGGCTGTTATATCCTTTTGTCATTTTCACATGAAAGAATTGTAGCTTTTCTCGACTACAAATATGTCTCCAGCTCAGATCTATAATAGATGGTAACCTATCTTTCTTTTTTCTATCTAACACTTTTGAGATGTAGTTACTAGCTGTTCACCCTCTATGCTATGTTGGTCTTGTGCTACAGATTTAAAAATCTTTCAAAAAAACCTCCAAAGTCCTAAGCCTTAATTTTGGTAGAATTTAAAGCCTTTACTATTCCTCCTGGGAGTTTCCTACCAGTTTTTATTTTTCTATTTTTTCACTGTTGTGCTTTCTCTTACTCTGTATCCAACACAGAATATCCCCAGGATAAATATAAACTTCACACATACTATGAAAATTCTTTGTCTAGCGGCAGGGACTCTGCAAGAACATTTGGAAAAATCTTCTTTTCTTTTCTGCTTTGACTTTCATTTTTCTTTGTGAAATTCCAAAGAATAGCTCATGTGTTCCAATTCAGAAGAGACTTATGGAAGGTGACAGCTTATGCCAGTATTTATTTCCCCTGGGAAAAAAAAAGGGTGAACAAATAAACCCCAGGTGTCTCTTTTCCTTGGTGAGAACACCGTTAACTTCTCTGTTGGATCCAGTTTAGTCACAGGTCTGAAAGCAGAATCCAAAAATCTACAGTTTATTCATCTGACTTGTTTAATGAGTATTTTGAGTCAATTGTAGATTGCTAAAATACTAACTTAATTCTTTTTTTATGTAAATTTATTTACTTATTTATTTTATATTTGGCTGCATTGGGTCTTCATTGCTACGCGCAGGCTTTCTCTAGTTGTGGCGAGCAGGGGATACTCTTCGTTGCGGTGCCCAGGCTTCTCATTGTGGTGGCTTCTCTTGTTGCAGAGCACGGGTTCTAGGTGTGTGGGCTCAGTAATTGTGGCTCGTGGGCTCTAGAGTGCAGGCTCAGCAGTTGTGGTGCACGGGCTTAGTTGCTCCGCAGCATGTGGGATCTTCCTGGACCAGGGCTCGAACCTGTGTCCCCTGCATTGGCAGGCGGATTCTTAATCACTGCACCACCAGGGAAGCCCTAACTTAATTCTTAAAATGTGAAATTGTGTTGAAATTACAGAAAATTTTCAAGGCATATTCTCAATTTTATAATTTCATAATCAATGTACTGCTATGTAAATGTACAGAAACAAATTGGACCATATTTTAAGATAACAGACCATGATTTAGAACTTGCCTTAGTAGTATTATAGAATAATCACCATTCCCATTAATTAGAGACACAGTAACAGTTATTATTCATGTAAATACTTTGGAAAGTTGTTCAAGTCTCTTTGGGAACGGTATAGATTCTAAAAATGCACTACTCTTTACCATAATGCAAATTAATTCTTCCTGACAAGGATGATTTTGTTTTCTTTTTTTACACAATGGTATTTAAAAAAATATCTTTATTGGAGTATAATTGCTTTACAATGGTGTATTAGTTTCTGCTGTATAACAAAGTGAATCAGCTATACATATACATATATCCCCATATCCCCTCCCTCTTGTGTCTCCCTCCCACCCTCCCTATCCCACCCCTCTAGGTGGTCACAAAGCACCGAGCTGACCTCCCTGTGCTATGTGGCTGCTTCCCACTAGCTACCTATTTTACATTTGGTAGTGTATATGTGTCCATGCTACTCTCTCAATTCGTCCCAGCCAGCAGTGGCAGAGAAGGAATGAAGATGTAGACGTAGAGAACGGACTTGAGGACATGGTGGGGAGGGAAGGGCTAAATGGTATTAAAATAGTTTATTTTATTTTCATATACATTTTTAAATTTAACTAGAGTTGATTTATAATGTGTTAGTTTCAGGTGCACAGCAAAGTGATTCCGCTTTATATATATATATATGTATCGTGGAGTCATTAAAAGGTAGAGAGATGCTTTCTCCATTGAAAATAGAAAAAAACGATGGTGCAAGTTTATACAGGACTGGTGGTGTGAAGACCATTAGTCTTCCCCAATCCGGGTGGCTGTTTAATACTGTTCCCTCTGTTATACAGTAAACCCTTGTTGTTTATCTACTATTATGTATACTAATGTGTATCTGTTAATCCCATACTCCTCATTTATCCATCCCTCCCCGCCTTTCCCCTTTGGTAACCATAAGTTTGTTTTCCATGTCTGTGAGTGTGTTTCTGTTTTGTAAATAAATTCATTTGTATTATTTTTTAAGATTCCACATATAAATGATATCATATGATATTTGTCTTTCTCAGTCTGACTTACTTCACTTAGTGTGATAATCTCTAAGTCCATCAATGTTGCTACAAATGGCACTATTTCATTCTTTTTTATGGTTGGGTTATATATATATATATATATATATATATATATATATATATATACCACATCTTCTTTATCCATTCATCTGTTGATGGATATTTAAGTTTCTTCCATGTCTTGGGTATTGTAAATAGTGCTGCTATGTACACTGGGGTGCATGCATGTTTTCAAATTAGAGTTTTCATCTTTTCCAGTTCTATATTTAGTATTTTTAAGGAAACTCCATACGTTCTCCACAGTGGCTGCACCAATTTACATTCCCATCACCAGTGTAGGAGGGTTCCCTTTTCTCCACACCCTCTCCAGCACTTGTTATTTGTAGACTTTTTGAAGATGGTCATTCTGAGGTGTGAGGTGATGCCTCATTGTAGTTTTGATTTCTGTTTCTCTGATAATTAGTGATGTTGAGCATCTTTTCCTGTGCCTGTTGGCTATGTGTATATCTTCTTTGGAGAAATGTCTATTTAGGTCTTCTGCCTATTTTTTGACTAGGTTGTTTGTTGTATTGATATTGAGCTGCATGAGCTGTTTGTATATTTTGGAAATTAATCCCTTGTTGGTTATATTGTTTGCAAATATTTTCTCCCATTCCATAGGTTGTCTCTTAGTTTTGTTGATGGTTTCCTTTGCTGTGCAAAATCTTTTAAGTTTGGTTAGGTCCCATTTGTTTATTTTTCCTTTTATTTCTTTTGCCTTGGGAGACTTATCTAGGAAAATATTACTACGATTCATGTCAGAGAATGTTTTGTCTATGTTCTCTTCCAGGAATTTTATGGTGTCGTGTCTTGTATTTAAGTCTTTAAACCATTTTGAGTTTATTTTGTATATGTTGTGAGGGAGTGTTCTAATTTCATTGATTTACATGAGGCTGTCCAGCTTTCTCAACACCACTTGCTGAAGAGACATTTTCTCCATTGTATATTCTTGCCTACCTCATAGAAGATTAATTGATTGTAGGTGTACAGGTTTTTTTCTGGGCTCTCTATTCTGTTCCACCGGAAAATGTTGAATGCTCGGGGTTAAGTGTGAGCTCACTTGCATACACACACAACTTTGTCCATCTTTTACTTCATTGTAATCACTTTACAGCTGTGAAATTCAACTTTCCATCTATTCTGCACTTCCATCTACACAGGTGACCAACAGTTGGAAGAAAACACGTCCATGCCAACTGCCCTTACATTAAATTTATGATCACTAATCTTTTGTGAACCCCTGTTCCACTGCCGTGCTATATTTCTCTTTACGCACTCCTAGCTAATTAGCTAACTCTCTTAATTAGCTATTTTATAGTCTCTCTTCGGAAATCTTCAATGCCACTTTCGTCATCTTCACTCTCCGTTGATGAATTTAATTTCCATTTCACTGAGAAACAAGATGTAATCAGAGACCGTACACAGGCTCATTCTGTTACATCTTCCCGTTTACTGCATCTGGGCGTATCTGCTCTTCCTTCTCTCTTTTGCAGTGAATGTACTGTCTGCACTTCTGACTTAGGACGACACCTCCATCTGTGAATCAAATCCCAACCATTTGCTATTAAGGACACTGTAGCAGCCGTTCTTCCTTTGCTCTGATGTATCATCAGTTTTTTTTTTCTATATTTCATCTTTCTCATCATACACATAGGCTACTTTTCTCCCTTGTTAAATCAAAACAAAACAAAAACAAAAGTGTTCACTCATTACCTATTCTAACTCCCACCCTATTTCATTCCTTCCATTCAGAGCAAAATCTTCCCAGAGTAATGTCTACCTGCTGGCTCTGAGCTCTCTCCACCGGTTTTCTTTGGAATTATCCTTTTTTTTTAAAACATCTTTATTGGAGTATAATTGCTTTACAATGGTGTGTTAGTTTCTGCTTTATAACAAAGTGAATCACCTATTTCTTTGGAATTTTCTTTACTCACATTTTTCATCCTTGCTTTTCCATGATAACTCGTCATGTCTAGGTCTTCAATTACTGCTCACTGCTCATACAGTCCTTAGACCTCCTTGTAGTGATCAGCATCTCTGGACATAGTGGATTCCCTGTCCTTCTGTTTAGGACCTCACACTGTCTGGGTCACTTCCTACCTCTCCGGTCACGTTGGCTCCTGTCTCCTTATTGACCAGATCTACCAGTGTTGGTTTGCTCACAGGGCTGAGTCCTTAGACTTCTCATTCTATTCAAACTCATTCCCTAAGTGTGGATCCCATGTCTGTGAGTAATGTTCATATGCCAATGACCCCCAAATGTATACTGCCAGTCGAGACTGGTGACTATTTATTAGGCATCCATTCTCAACACATCCCAAACTGAACTCCCCCTAAAGCTGGTTGCCCCTGTGCCTTCTCCAGCTCAGTAAATGTTAACACCATTTTTCGAGTTGCTCGGTACAAAACTGAATCCATCTTTCTTTCTCTCACTCCCTCTACTCAGTTCAGAAGCAAATTAAAATGCATCCAGAATCTGGTTCTACCATAGTTATTCTACCATCAGCCATCATTCTTTTTCTTGGATATTTACAATAGTTTCTATCTGCCTGCTTTCCTCCATGGCGTTTCTCCCTTTGATCTTTCCTCGATGCAGAAGACAAGATGGTAAAAAGTCAGCTTGTGTTACTCCTGCTCAAAATCCTTTGAGAGCTTCTCATCTCATTGAGAACAAAACTTAAAACCTCACAGATTTCTGAAAACGACCTCTGAGGTCATCTTCGGTAACTTTCCTTCTTGCTCACTCTGTTCCAGTCACCAGGCTCCTTGCTGACCATCAAAGTAGAGTGTCACTCTTGACGTGGGCCTTTGCACTTGCTGTTCCACATGCCTAGAAATTTTTTTAAAAATTTATTTTTGGCCGTATTGGGTCTTTGTTGCGGCGCACAGGCTTCTCATTGCAATGGCTTCTCCTGTTGCGGAGCACCGGCTTTAGGCATGTGGGCTTCAGCAGTTGTGGCACGTGGGCTCAGTAGTTGTGGCGCACGGGCTTAGTTGTGCCGCGGCATGTGGGATCTTCCCGGACCAGGGCTTGAACCCGTGTCTCCTGCATTGGCAGGTGGATTCTTAACCACTGCGCCACCAGTTTAAAAAATGTTCGGATGTATATTTTAGAAAAGTCAATATCTTGAGATGATCATTTAACATTGCAGGTTGTTAGAAGTCGTTTAGCTGTACTAATCCCTAATTATTTTCCTCATTGCATTTTAGAAAACTTTTGATATAGTAAATGTCATGAAAACGAGTGAAAGTTCCAAGTCTCAGTTTTAAGGCTGACATTGTCCATTCCTTGTGCAGTTTCCCAGAGAACAGTTCAATCAATCTCTGAATAATTTATCATATGTAATGTTTTCCCTTGACAGTTTTCCTTTTTGAATAACTCTCTCAAGCTTTATTGCCCAGTAGGATAAGCACTTAGCCACATGCGGCCAAATTTAAAATAAAAGTAAAATGAAATAAGCTTAAAAAACGCAGTTCCTCGGTCCCATTAGCTACATTTTAAAGTTCTCGATGGCCACACGTGGCTAGTGGCCACTGGACGGTACAGTGAGGAGCATTTCCATTATCACTGAAAGTTCTGTTGGGCGATGCTTCTGTAGCAATGATGTGCCTTCATTAGAGGTTCTTCTGTTACGTTTTTCTATTAGAAATATTAACTGTAATGGTTACAGACACTATCTACTAGATACACTAATGATGAAAATATGTGATTTTATCAGAAGCATTATTTTTATAAGACTCTTATCAGGAAAGTGACAGATAAAATAGAAAGTCTGAGATTTTTTCATTTTTGTTTTTTTCCAGTGTTGGGCTAGTTTCATGTGCACAGCAAAGCGATTCAGTTACAAACACAGATAGAAAGTCTGTTTTTTAGTTTCCTTAATGATCACCTCACATCATTTAATTCTAATTTAGGTAAAACATTACGCTTTCAAATCCAGACAATTTACTCTATTTTTCTTTATTTTCTTACTAATCCGGAGTTTATTACTTTTGAGACACTGACTAACTGGTATATATTTTCAAGGAAGAAATGATTTCTTCTGAGCTATGTTCTATGGCAATAATTATTCCTCTCTGAAGAAAAAAGAAATCGTTTCATGATTATTTTGCATATGGTAGGGAAGCGCTTAGAAATGGACTAGCATTGCATGGTTTTGTAGTTTCTTCTTCGCTAAATGTGAAGAAATATTCTCTCCTTGTTCTGTTACTTGTGTATTTCTCCATTTATTTGACATTTCCCTATTCAGGAAAGATTTCTTTCTCATATTTTTTTCCACGTTTTCAATGAAAAGTTATTTTTTTTTCTTTTCCCCCACTGTAACAGACACTTGGCAAAAAAATTACAAAGCCTAGCCTATCCATCAAACAGTGCAAAACCATGTTTCTGTGTCAATTTTACTCCTTTGTTTATCAGGAAACCCTTTGTGAGGCCTTAAGCAGAAGTTAGCTTCGAGTGACACATAAACTGTAAGTGACATGAGCTTTGGTGGTTCTAATGTCACACAGATAGGATCAGACACTGCATTGTAGACAGCCAAACACCATGAAATGCTATACCCTGCCTCTCAGAAGGAAACATGGCAAAAATATGTAAATAAACAAATAAAATGCTATGCTGAATTTCTCTATTACTTACTACTGCTAATTCTGTACAATTCAGACGTTCATATAATATGGGGAGTAATACATTTCTTAAAAATTATTCATTCATAATTTTATGTATGTAAAAATAATTTTATTATGAATTTAAAAAGTATTAAATGTACTCTCCTTAGACCCAACAATTATATTCTATTATAATGAAATATCAAGGCTCTATACAGAAGTTTAGCAATAAGTATATCTATCTATTTATCTGTCTATAGATATATAGATATAGATAGATATATGTATTATTATTATAGCTTCCTTCTGAGCTATGTTCTACAGCAATAATTATTCCCCCTTGAAGAAAAAGAGAAGGCCAGAAAAAGAAATAAATAATTTCATGGTTATTTTGCATTAAGTAGGGAAGAGCTCAGTAGGAAGCTTCAGGAATCTATCTCCCCAACTAAACAATATTTGCACGGGCAGAAGCTCTCTGATGTACATATTTTGGAACTATGGAGTCTATTGAATGCTTGCAACTTCCAGAGGAAGGCTTGGATGGGAAACTGCAGTTAGTTTTGGTAAATTTTAGCTCATATATATATATATATATATATATATATATATATATATATATATACACATATATATATTAGAGGGGGGGAATACCTAAACAACTATTTTATGCTACATTATATATAATATATATAAATATACTCTGTTATATACATAACATACACCCGTATACGTGCATGTATCTGTATCTATACCTGTCTACCTGTCTGTGCATATATCTGTATCTATACCTGTCTACCTGTATGCTTCTCTGACACTTGCAACCTCCCTCAGGGCAGGCACTGCTATTATCCACATGTTACAGATGAGGGAGTTGAGGCCAAGAGGATGAGATTGGAACCCACTCTTGTTCTAGAGCCTAGAGCACCTAACCGCCATATTCTACCACTTCTCAGAGAGGGAACCCTTGGACAGTAACTGCAATTGATTAAACTACCGTATTCCACATGGAATCATGCACATTCAAAATCATTGCTTTGAAGCTATAGGGATGCCTGGAAATATTGCAGTTTTTATTCAATAGAAGCCTTGCACTCACCTTTAAATACTTCAGTGAGTATTTCCTGAATGTCAATCATGTAATATTCTATTCACCATGGCTTATTTTGAAGAAAATGAAGTCTTTGATCATTGCCATGCGTATTGACTAAAGTAATTGCTAAAGCATTTTCTTCAGAAGTGATTGGACCGTGACAACTTTGAAATGTTTGATTTAAGAAATCTTGATTTAATAAAAACAAAGGGAAGAATGGGTACTGATATGTCAATTCAGTTCAGGACTTACACAACTTTGAGTATAAAAGACAAAAATAATATTTTCCTATTTTTAAATAAATACGTGTGTGTGTGTGTGTGTGTGTGTGTGTGTGTGTGTGTGTGTGTGTGTGTGTAGAGTATTTATTTAGAACAAGAGAATCCTGACACTACATGCTCAGAAATAATGCAAATTTGCACGTAATGCAATTGGCAATTGGCTTTGTTTCCCCTGTGTTCTCAACTATCAGCAGGCTGAAGTTCTTATCTTCTGGCCTATGGACAGTTGCATGAAGGAGAGATTTAGAGGGAATAGCAAGGCCTGGGCGAGAAAAAGCAGGGAATCCCTTTTTCAAAGCAGGGGACAGTCAGAACATATGTCCCCAGGCTTCCCATTTAGCACGATATTCAAGCTCACTGACGTGATCACATTAGCCTCACAATGATACAATCTTGCTTTCTGTTTGACTGTATTTTTGAACCATATTTGTTGTGTTATGGAGGAATTACATTGTGAAGAGTGAGGCTATTTTATTCCATATGAATGTAAAGTATGATAAAAACACATATGCATGGGCTTCCCTGGTGGCGCAGTGGTTGGGAGTCCGCCTGCCGATGCAGGGGACATGGGTTCGTGCCCCGGTCCGGGAAGATCCCACATGCCGCGGAGCGGCTGGGCCCGTGAGCCGTGGCCGCTGAGCCTGCGCGTCTGGAGCCTGTGCTCCGCAACGGGAGAGGCCACGGCAGTGAGAGGCCCGCGTACCGCAAAAAAAAACAACAAAAAAACAAAAAAACAAAACAAAACAAAAAAAACACATATGCAGGTAATAAAGTATATCCATACATACACCTGATCTTATTTCCCTCTTGATTTCAGTTTCGTGTTGTTTATGACCTCCTGATTTTCTTTGCTTTCATTCTTATGCCATATGAATGACACTAAGCACTGTGAGTTTGGCTTTTGGTATTCTGTTATAGGACTCTGTTTTACTCATCCTTCATCTCTTTGCTCTAGCCTTTTTAAGGACAAATAAAACATTAAGCTTCCTCTTCCCCAGCACTAATTCTTGGCACCCATGTCTCAGCCTGGGCAGGGGCCCCACCACTCCCTATTATTTTCCTTGTTTCTAGGACGTACTATGTGCTAAGTGTCCCCAAAACAGATCCTGCATTTTTAACCTGCTTGGTCTGTGATGGTTAGGTTTGTGTCAACTTGACTGCATACAAGGTGCCCAGATACTTGGTCAACATTATTCTGGGTGTTTCTGTGAGGGTCTCTGGGTAAGATCAACACTTGAGCCTATACACTGAGTAAAGTAGACCATCTTCCCCAGTGTGGATGGGCCTCATTCTACCCATTTGAAGGTTTCTTTAGAATGAAAAGGCTGACCCTCTATGAGGGAGGAGGACCTCTTTCTCCTGATGGCTGGAGCTGGGACATTGGTCTTTTCAGGCTTCATACCTGAACCAAAACGTAGGCTTTGCTTGGGTCTTGAGCCTGTGGCTTTCAGACTTGAACTTTCTCCATCAGCACCCTTGTCTCAGGCCTTAGGACCCAGACAGGACCCTCACACCCGCTCTCCTGGGGCTCCAGCTTGCCACAGACAACCTTGGGACTTCTCCGCTTCCATATCATGTGAGCTAACTCCTTACGACAAATCTTACAATAAATAAGTATATAACAGTCCTTTGGAGACTCCGAACTAATACATGGTCTTATTCCATTTGTTCCTGTTATGTTATCTCAGTTGTCAAAATCATGCCAATCTTTCAAGGTCTTAGCTAATAACAGATTGGCCATAAAGACTTCCCCTCTGCCTTGATAGGACAATGTTTCACAAAGGAATATTGTGGGAGTCATGGGCTCTGAGTGTATGTTATGAAGCAGGGCAGTTAGAAAGGCTGCATGGAATAGTTGGGCTTTAACTGACAGGTTTTGGTAGGACTGAGGAGGACAGTGTTAGTATTCATTGAGAGTCTATATGTACTGATGTTTGCAGTCAGAATTCTTATTGCAAACAGCAGAAACTGATTCTGATTTACCTAGGCCTAAAAATAATTTATCACGAAGACTCAAAAATGGGTAAGAGGCAAGGTCATTGTTGTGGGCAAACCACCGTCAAGGTCAACCCACACTGGCCTTGGCGCTGACACGGCTTCTGATGAGTGGACGCACCTGTGGAAGCTGCTGGGCACCATAGTGCAAAAGCAGACATTGCTTCTCCCATAATGGGTTCTAAACCATTACTGGATTTTTTAGTTTTCAGGTAGGGTCACCCATCTAGGAAAGTACCATCTGACTGCTTAGGAATATGACAGTTGTCTATGCCTTATTCCTATTACTCATGAAAAGCAAGTATCTGGGGGTTTTTTGGA
Organism: Lipotes vexillifer; assembly: GCF_000442215.2. NCBI lineage: Eukaryota > Metazoa > Chordata > Mammalia > Artiodactyla > Lipotidae > Lipotes > Lipotes vexillifer. The sequence goes on from NW_006788863.1 coordinate 611,769, forward strand.
GGAAAGGGAGACTTGTCCTTCCCAAATCTCAGTCCTTAAAGGCGGAAGGAGTTCAGATTCTGGGGAGCAAAAGCATAACCAAACAAAAGAAAAAAAATCATTATAGTGGCTTTAAAGTGAGTTTAAACATGAATTCCCAGGAAAATATAAAAAGTACATATCATTAAGGACTTTGTACTGGATGCACGGGCATGGCAGGGTAGGAGAATGCTCTTGGGAGGCCAGGGCTCCTGTGCGTTGACCTACTCCTGGAATTAAGCCCAGTGTGGTGATTCTTAGGGTTCCACTGCTACCTGGTACCTGACTGTCACTTAACCAGGGGGGCAGCTGTGACCCCAGAATCAATAGTAAAAATCTGAAAATACTCAAACTGAATGAAGGTGGCAGGCAGCTTAGCTGGAAAAGGTACAGACATCAGAGTCACTCCTACCTGGATTGTGACACAGAATCTATTGATTAACTGTGATAGTTTGTCAAGTTTCTTTTTGTTGTTTTTTTTTTTAACCTATCTGAGCTTGTTTTCCTAGCTGTAGAAATGGGAAACAATAGCAACTTCACTGGGTCTTGGTGACCATTAAATGAGATTATCCAAGTTAAAAAAATGTACATATTATTTTACACACTTTACATATGATAGTCTGAGCATTTAATAAATTACTTTCTAAAATTTATACAGAAATAAATGTAATAATGGATCGAGTAATTGTATGACAACTGTGCTATAAATCTTGGTAACTCAAGGCATCATGGATTCAGAAAGATCTCTTTAGAACTATGAGTATAAACTATAAATTTTTATAGAGCTCTATTTAGTCAATTAATTTGAAATATCACTGCAAATTATGAAGCATGAAAAAAATGAGTTCTAAGAGAAGTTTAGGCAATCATTTGACCAATGCCCAAGGTGGTGATCCTTATGACAATCTGCAGGCCATGATCAATATATTTCCCATCCCCTGAATAAACCTACCTTTGCCCAGGATTGAAGTGTAAGGGTGCAGTGCCAATATGGGCAAAGACATAATTTTGGAATGTTATGCATTCAGGATTATAGCTGCTGTCCTTTGGGAACCCTACGTCAGAAAATGGATTAAAGAAGGAGACTATTGGTGGAAGACCTGAGTTAAAAAGAAAATTTCTGAACCTTCATTTATATTCTGAAATAGGGGGAGATAACTCTCCTTACTTATGTTATTTATGTTGGATTCTGTTTGCTACTATTTTGTTGAGGATTTTTGCATCTATGTTCATCAGTGATATTGGCCTGTAATTTTCTTTTTTTGGTGACATCTTTGTCTGGTTTTGGTATCAAGGTGATGGTGGCCTCATAGATTGAGTTTGGGAGTGTTCCTCCCTCTGCTGTATTTTGGAAGAGTTTGAGAAGGATAGGTGTTAGCTCTAAATGTTTGATAGAATTCACCTGTGAAGGCATCTGGCTCTGGGCTTTTGTTTGTTGAAAGATATTTAATCACAGTTTCAATTTCAGTGCTTATGGTTGGTCAGTTTATATTTTCTATTTCTTCCTGGTTCAGTCTCGGAAGGTTGTGCTTTTCTAAGAATTTGTCCATTTCTTCCAGGTTGTCCATTTTATTGGCATACAGTTGCTTGTAGAGATCCCTCATGATCCTTTGTGTTTCTGCAGTGTCAGTTGTTACTTCTCCTTTTTCATTTCTGATTCTGTTGATCTGAGTCTTCTCCCTCTTTTTCTTGATGAGTCTGGCTGATGGTTTATCAATTTTGTTTATCTTCTCAAAGAACCAGCTTTTAGTTTTATTGTTCTTTGCTATTGTTTCCTTCATTTCTTTTTCATTTTTTTCTGATCTGATCTGTATGATTTCTTTCCTTCTGCTAACTTTGGGTGTTTTTTGTTCTTCTTTCTCTAATTGCTTTAGGTGTAAGTTTAGGTTGTTTATTTGAGATTTTTCTTGTTTCTTGAGGTAGCATTGTGTTGCTATAAACTTCCCACTTAGAACTGCTTTTCCTGCATCCCATAAGTTTTGGGTCATCATGTTCTCATTGTCACTTGTTTCTAGGTTTTTAAAAAATTTCTTCAGTGATCTCTTGGTTGTTTACTAGCATATTGTTTAATAGAGTCTAGGTGTTTGTATTTTTAAAGGTTTTTTCTGTAACTGATATCTAGTCCCATAGTGTTGTCCTCAGAAAAGATGCTTGACACGATTTCAATTTTCTTAAATTTGCCAAGTCTTGATTTGTGACCCAAGATATGATCTATCCTAGAGATTGTTCTTTGTGCTCTTGAGAAGAAAGTGTATTCTCTTGGTTTTGGATGGAATGTCTGATAAATATTAATTAAGTCCATCTTGTTTAATGTATCATTTAAAGCTTGTGTTTCCTTATTTATTTTCTGTTTGGATGATCTATCCATTGGTGTAAGTGGGGTGTTCAAGTCCCCTACTATGATTGTGTTACTGTCGATTTCCCCTTTTATGGCTGTTAGCATTTGCCTTATGTATTGAGGTGCTCCTATGTTGGGTGCATAGATGTTTACAATTGTTCTATCTTCTTCTTGGATTGATCCCTTGATCTTTATGTAGTGTCCTTCCTTGTCTCTTGTAATAGTCTTCATTTTAAAGTCTATCTTTTCTGATATGAGTATTGTTACTCCAGGTTTCTTTTGATTTCTAGTCACATGGAATATATTTTCCCTCCCCTCACTTTCAGTCTGTATGTGTCCCTACGTCTGAAGTGGGTCTCTTGTAGACAGCATATATATGGGTCTTGTTTTGTATCCATTCAGCCAGTCTGTGTCTTTTGGTTGGGGCATTTAATCCATTTACATTTAAGGTAATTATCAATATCTACATTCCTATTACCATTTTCTTAATTGTCTTGGGTTTGTTTTTGTAGGCCTTTTCTTTCTCTTCTGGTTCCTGCCTAGAGAAGTTCCTTTAGCATTTGTTGTAACGCTCGTTTGGTGGTGCTGCATTCTCTTAGCTTTTGCTGTCTGTAAACTTTTGATTTCTCTGTCGAATCTGAATGAGATCCTTACTGTGTAGAGTAATCTTTGTTGTAGGTTTTTCTCTTTCATCACTTTAAATGTATCTTGCCACTCTCTCTGACCTGTAGACTTTCTGCTGAAAGGTCAGCTGTTAACCTTAGGGGATTCCATTGTATGTTACTTGTTGCTTTTCCCTTTGATGCTTTTAATATTTTTTCTTTGTGTTTAATTTTTGTTAGTTTGATTAATATATGTGTTTCTCTTTGGGTTTATCCTGTATGGGACTCTCTGCACTTCCTGGACTTGATCGACTATTTCCTTTCCAATGTCGGGGAAGTTTTTGACTCTAATCTCTTCAAATATTTTCTCAGACCCTTTCTTTTTCTTCTTCTTTTGGGACACCTATAATTCGAATTTTGTTGCACTTAACGATGTCGCAGAGGTCTCTGAGACTGTCCTCCATACTTTTCATTCTTTTTTCTTTATTCTGCTCTGTGGCAGTTATTTCCACCCTTCTACCTTCCAGTTCTCTTATCCTTTCTTCTGCTTCCTTTATGCTGGTATTGATTCCTTCTAAAGTATTTTTAATTTCAGTTATTGTGTTGTTCATTACTGTTCGTTTCTTCTTTAATTCTTCTAGGTCCTTGTTAAATGTTTCTTGTATTTTCTCTATTCTATCACTGAGATTTTGGATCGTCTTTACTATCATCATTCCGAATTCTTTTTCAGGTAGTTTGCCTATTTTTTCTTCATTTATTTTGTCTTGTGGGTTTTTTGTCTTGCTCCTTTACCTTCAAGATATTCCTCTGTCTTCTCATTCTGTATAATTTACATTATTGAGGTCTCCTTTCCCCAACCTGCAGGGTCGTAGTTCCTCTTGTTTCTGTTCTCTGTCCCTGGTGGTGAGGTTGGTCCAGTGGCTTGCATAGGTTTCCTGATGGAAGAAACTGGTGACTGCATTCTGGTGGGTGGAGCTGAATCTTTTCCCTCTGATGAGTAGGGCCATGCCAGGTGGTGTGTTTTGGGGTGTCTGTGAACTTAGTATCACTTTAGGTAGTCTGTGTGCTGATGGGTGTGTTTGTGTTCCTGTCTTGTTTGTTGTTTGGTGTAAGACATCCAGTGCTGGGAGCTGCTGACAGTTGGGTGGAGCTGGGTCTTGGATTCAGATAGAGGTCTCAGTGAGAGCTCTCAGTAACTAATCTTCCCTGGTGCTTGGAATTCTCTAGTGGTCCAGCGTCCTTGACTCAGTGCTCTCACCCACCTGAGGCCCAACTTCTGGTCGAGGAACCAAGACCCCACAAGTTGCTCATCCTGGCAATAAAGGGAATTAAAATAAAAAGACTAACACAACCCCAGACAAATGGGAAAAAGTAAAATCAAACAAACAAAAACAGAAACAAGGAAACACACACACAGACAAAAGAAACAAAAACTGAACCAAATAAATCAAAAAGCAAGAGAACAACCAGACTAATAAAAGAATCCAAGAACAATATCAAACAATTAAAAAGAAAGCTGACAAAAACACAAAACCAAAAAACAGAACCAAAGCAGAGTGCCAGCTTTGTACTCCAGACCTAGTTATTGTCATATAGAGGTTGCGATAAGGCATTTTGTATCTATTGAGTGTTTAGCTTTTTAAAGGCAAGGACAATATTTATGAGTCTCTTTACCATCCACCATCTCTGCCTACTCCCAGCCTAGCTCAGGCTTCAGACTGACTAGATGGTTAGTTACCTATCAAAGACAGGATGAGTGAGTGGGTTTATCAGGCTGCGCAGTGCTGTGGGTACCTGTCTCACTGGAGGCTGAAGAGCCATGGCATGTATCAGAGCTGGAAGACAATGCCATTCCCTTTAAAAAATATATATTATTTATTTATTTGGTTGTGCCAGATTAGTTGCAGCAGGTGGGCTCCTTAGTTGTGGCTCCAGGGCTCCTCAGTTGTGGCATGCAGGCTCCCCAGTTGTGGCATGCATGTGGGAATCTAGTTCCCTGACCAGGGACTGAACCACCCTGCATTGGGAGTGTGGAGTCTTACCCACTGTGCCATCAGGGAAGTCCCTGCCACTCCCTTTATCCAGGCACAAAACTCTTTCTTTTGACCAGCATAGTTATTGTTACATATTTATAGTGAATTGGAATATTTTAGGTAGGATACAGGCTCTAATCTCAGGTTTTCAGAGTAATCATTAATCCCTGTTTTTATAAGAGAAAACGAAGATTTCATGAGGTCTCAAAGCACGATCTTCACTTTTAACTTAGCCTGAGAAGAGGAGGTACATCCAGATACATTACAACCTAAATTGAGGTATTCCTCAGTCTGCTTACCCTCCCTTTGTGCTGCACAATTCTTCATCCCTTTCTCTCTCTCTCTGTCTCCTCCCCACCACCACTTAGGGAACTAAGGCCCTTATACTCTTAGCTCCCCTCACTGTTGAGAGGTCATATATATGAGAATTCAAAATCTTATTAAAATTTGTTTGATGCTCTGTGCTTTCCAGAAGTACTCATATTTTAAAGAGGGCAAAGGAACGGAGAAGAGGAAAAAGGAATGTGCCCCTAATGAGACCCCGATATGTGTCTGACATGAAGAAAAAATGCTTCACAAACATTTTATCAAACTCTTGCACCCATCCTGTGAGAAAACGGATTCTTTGACATGTTAAGCCCAAAGTCACATAGCTACTAAGTTAGATCTGAAATTGGAACTAAACTTGTCCCAGGGGTAATGTGGGATGTGATTCCCAGGGTTCAGGTTGGAAACTAGTTTATCCCCAGCCACAGCGACTTAACACTTTGATGTTCCAATGTAAAGAATCTGGCGCCTACCTGTGTGACTTTCTTATTGGCTTTGATGTGAGGGTACCATCTAAGACATGCACACTACTTTTCTAAACTTGTCCTTGGCACAATAAAAAAGATACTCTTTTTCCTTGCTGTCATATTTCACTCAACATAAAGCAGGACTGTGTAGTAGAAAGAATATCAGTTTTGCAATTCAGACAAATACATTTTTCTCTTATCAAGAAAATTGCATGGTATGTGAATTGTACCTTAATAATGCTGTTATAAAATATTAGGTTAAAAGGAGAACATATATGGGCTTCCCTGGTGGCGCAGTGGTTGAGAGTCCGCCTGCCGATGCAGCGGACACGGGTTCGTGCCCCAGTCCGGGAAGATCCCACATGCCGCGGAGCGGCTGGGCCCGTGAGCCATGGCCGCTGAGCCTGCGCGTCCGGAGCCTGTGCTCCGCAACGGGAGAGGCCACAACAGTGAGAGGCCCGCGTA
>NW_006788863.1:618096-645326 GCF_000442215.2 Lipotes vexillifer
CCACAAAAAAAAAAAAAAAAAAGGAGAACATATGACCTCTTATTCTGCTACTAATTAGCCATGTGTCCTTATGCCCTTCTGAGACATAGGTTTTTCATTTATAGAATTAGAAGCTGATGTCTACATACAGTCTTAGAAGGTTGAATGGCATGACTTCCTGCCCTAGTAAATGATAGTTTTTTTCCCTTTCTCTGTGGGAATTACTTCTAATTTGTATGATCCTATGAAATATTATGTATGTCACAGAGACATAGAAACAAATACAATCTCTAGAAAATGTCATGGTCTATTTATCCATACCTTCTAAGAAAGAAACGACAAATAGTTGACAAAAATTATATCAATATATGAGAATCATGCCTGATTTTGAGTCTTTTCTTCCAAGATTTGTTTCTATATGTGTAACGTATTTTGACTGGTTTTGGACCGATGCAATGTCTTTGAAATATTCTATTGATCATTTAGGTTGAACATCTCCCCATCTTTTAACATCCTAATTATTTAGCTTCCATATCTCTAGTGGCTGCTGAATTAAGGGGAAAAAAGAGGAAATCAGGATTACAGGAGAGATGGGCAAAGAAAAAGGCATGTAAGGAAGCTCTATTATGATCTTTATTGCCTTCTATTTTGGTTTCTTCTTTCTCAGCATTCTCAGATTTTCCCACGTGGAGAAGTGGGAAAAGAGGAAATTGCTTATGGCTCCAATAATGTATTATTATATAAATGATCATGGTGATAACACGAGCCTCAGGAAGGAGAGGGGAACCACTCACATAAACTCAGTACCTGTTACTGAGAACAGTAGCACCATCATCACTCTCATTTATCATGGTTGGGACAATTTACTGACGACTTTGTGTGTGTTAGGCACTAAAATCAACATCACACGGTTTCTCATTTAATTCTCAAAACACCGTGATCCAAGTATTTTTATCTTAGCCCATTTGCCTTTGAAGAAATAGAGACATAGCTTGGTTAAGCTACACACCTGAGGTCACACTTGAATCAGAACTTGGAGGCAGGTCTGTCTGAATCTACAATCTGTATATTAAATCTCTATCCTAAATGGCTTTTAAGTCTCGACAATGCAAACCTGAATTACAGATCCCAATAATACTTGTTTATAGATTGGGACACATATCCAATGGGGTAATCTTCCTAGGATCTCTGAAGGAAGAAATTGAATATATTGCTTAGATATTAAAGACATATCTAAGCAACCTTCAAGTGCTCTGACTCTCCCTACACACACGCGGAACCTACACGATGGAGTGGGACATGCACTGAATTCACAGTCAGCTGAGCTGACTGTTGAGCCCTTGAGTGATTAGTTTATCTTATTTTGGCTTCTGTTTCCTCATCTGTGGAATAAAGGGTCAAGGGTCAAGTGGTTGTTATTGGTTCATTCTGGGTCAGAGGCTCCCCCTTTAACTCTGTGTCTTTATAAGGCTCAAACATAATTTATAGTGTAATACACAAATAAATAAGAAAAAGCTTGGTCGAAGCATCATTGTGTATCTAACTCCTATATACCTAGAGGTTACTGGTCTTGTCCACCCATTGACAGGTATTAAAACTCGGATTGCTATTGTCATTAGGGTCCATCAGATTTATGAATCTCATTCCAACATTATTTCAAGGGATTGTTTAAAAACCAAGAAACTACTGGGAATACCTTCTTTAATTTACTTTTCAGTGTAAGTTGCAGTGATCTCTTACCCAGGAATTGTTCCCTTTTCTTGTTTGTCTGATGTTCTGAATTCTAGGCTAGGGAAAGAACAATTTTTACATCAGAATCTTCCCCTTTCTAGAAAAAAGCAGATTCAAGAAAAGGTTGCTGGGAAATAAGTGCATTCTCTGTTACTTACGTATCCTATTGTACATTATTGTCTCAATGCGCTTACGTGAACACATTACCGATTTTGCAAACAGAAGAGGGGAAAGTCAGAGAGGTAAACTAACTTGCTCAAAATCCCCCAGTGAAGAGGTAAAAGAAGCATTCCTAGGTTTTGTTTTCTTCCAAAGTCTCTGCTTTTCCCATTACTCTGAGAACCTGTAGGAAGAATGCAGGGCCCAGCCCACTGCTTGTCTCCACGTGGCCTGAAAGGTCAATGACCACAGCCCTAGTTTGCTTCACGCCCTCTCCCCAGGGCCTGGGATGGTGCCCTCGTACAATGACAGCAGCCTCTGAATGAGGACTGAAAAATCAGTGCCAGCAAGAAATTTAACCTCTCACTGTTTACCTCTACATTTCACATTACGGAATAATAGCCACCATACACACAGACTTTCTCTTTGCAAGCTTTTGACACAGGTTGCTGATTCTCCCCCATCTTTTACCCTGGGGCCATTTCTTAAAATGAGACGACGTTTAAAGAATCACTAAGCAAGAAATGTTGTGCGTAAAATCTATGGCAAAAAACGATAATGCTTCATTGAGGTGCTTTACGTGGCCTGATAAAGAAGCTCACTTCTAAGTCATTGCCCCTTCTTAATTAGTCTCATGCACATTAAAATCGTGCATCAGGGAAGTTACAAAATAATGGAAAATCTAGGACCCGCAGTTACTTGTAAATGGTGGATCTGCCCCTTTCCGGGAACACTAAGGGTGTAAGCAGCATGTCATTCAACAAGGACACACAGGTGCTATGTTGATTGGAATGGAGAAAGCTCAGAAATTACTATGTATAACGGGTCTTGTAAGAAAGCAGTTACCATAGCAACTGTGGCCTCCTAGACTGTGCTGAATGATGGGGTTTATTTCAGCATAATCACCAGTCTTTTCTTGTGTGTCCTGCCCGGGAGACAATGAACCCGTGTAATTCAGCTACACAAAGAAAATTATCCTGCTTGGAAAGGACTCCTCTCTTTAATACATGCTGATTAAAATCTGAATATCAGTATTCTATGTGAAATTGTCTTTGGTAGTTACCCTTTCAGAGACATTGGATTAAAACATTCCATGTAAAAATCTAAATATAGTAACCTCTGTGATCTGAATACAAATAAGAGAGAATAAGTAAATGTGTGTGCTTTTTCTGCAGGATCACGAAATTATAAACTCTAGCTTTTCACATAAATTAAATTTTGCTACAACTGTTAATTGAATTGTGATTATTCAATTATCTTTTTTATCAATCTCCATTTTTGAGCTTTCCTTCGAGATACTGCGATTCATAGCATTCATCACAGAATAGTCACAACGCGTTTCCTCTGATTATTAACAGCAAACTAGTCTATTTTCAAAGACATGTTGAAGTGTGACTTCATCTCTATGATTTTCATTTTGAAGGAGAAAGTTTAGGCTTTCATAGAGTGCATGAACTTTAAAAATCCCAGAGTCTAGTCAGCAGGTGTGTATTATTCATAACCTTATAATTATACTGCTGAAAGAGGGTTTTGTCACTTACCCTCAGCAGAACTGCTCAAGAGCACATCTCCCAGGGGTTTATGCTGCCTGACAACTTGCAATACTCTCTGCCCACAGAAGGAGCTTTTCACAAAACACCGAAGCTTTTCTTTTTTCCTGTAATTTAACTAAGAATAAAACCCATCTCAGCTCTGACTTAGGGGCCTGGGGTTTTAATCCTTGCCGTGCCACAGACAACAGCATTAAGTCAGCCAGTGGCTTTATCACCTGTTGGATTCACCTCCTGAAACTGATACCCAAAGTTCTCCTTCCTCTTCCCTAACCAAGATGACATCTGCTATGAAATGAGACTTACCCTCATAAAATGGGCTTTCTTGTTAAGTTGAAACTTTCTATTAAATTTAAATATTATGACTTTATACTATAAATGTGTCTCATCGTGAATCCCAAGAGAAGACCTTTAGTTCTGAACTATTTAAAGGAACAAAAATTTGGCTCAGCACCATTTGGGGTGAGCCATCTTAGTGAGAAATCTGGTGGGTGATTTTTAGACCAATGGGGAGAAATGCCAGTAGCACCATCTTGAGGAAAGTGGACTAAACCTTAATGCCCCCGATCCTCCAAAAAGGGTGTTTCTCCTCTGCCCCCTAACAGTCTCCTGGAATGAAAGCTCAGGTAGATACAAAGGGAAGGGGAGAGGATGCCCTAAACGGAGGTGGTGGGACGTGTGGCCTTGTGTCCTGAATGAAGGCCACTCCCATCAAGCCCTGTTCTTTGTCTCCCCATGGAGGGAAAGCAAAAGAGACGTGTAGAGCTCATATTCATCTCAACTTTTGCCTCTTTTTTGTGAGACTTCAGTATCAGACTTCAATTTGCACAGGACTCATCCCCTTGCCCTCATTCAAGCTGCGTCTGCATCCCCTTGCCCTCATTCAAGCTGCCCTTCTGGAAGCAGCCCAGGGGCTGGCAGGTGGCCCAGGAAGGGCTGCAGACGTGCTACAGTATTTTGTAAATGTGCAGCTCTATTCACTGTCTGATTCCTTTTTTGATGATAGGCTATCTGTAATTTTCAATCTGTTCTCAGGATTTTGTTTAACACTTGATTCCGCTACAGCAAGATGGTAACTCTCCATATATGGCAAACGAGGGCTGAATGAAGACACTGTGAGATCTCCCTGAAGTCTTTTACACGGCAGTAAAGTAAGCATAACTCCCCGCAGCTTGGTTGCCCCGTGGTCCCACAACCTGGAGAAGCATCATCGTCTGGAAGCAACATTTCTCGATATCTTTTCTTTCTTTTCCTAACTATCTTTTGGCAATAGAAGTTGTAAAATTCAGGAGAATGTATCCACACTAACAAGAAGAGAAATTCTGAAATTCTTTTAATTCCAAAGGCAGGAAGAGAAGCAGAAAAGGTTACTCTTAGTCATCCTTTTTCCTCCTACGCCTGCTTCTGTTCTGCCTTCCTGACGCCCTGAAGCAGGACTGTGGGTCTTCCTGGACCTTTGTGTCGCACTCCACATGCTCAGGAAAGCACCAGGTTCTGTGCACATCACCTCTTTAATTACCCTTAGATCCATCACCAACTCTCTGTTATTTTCAAATGCAAATCAAATTACATTACAGTTTTGCTCTAACTTCTTAATCATTCTATGAATCTTTCTCATTCTCAAGATGTTCTTTAAATTCTTTACCTTCTAGAAACCATGTACTTTTCCAGTTTGCAAGTAATAGAGATTCAACCTATCATATATAATACAGTATAAAATATGTCTAGACGTATAAAGTTATGTGTACATAACATATGTATACATATCTAGATGTATGAAGTTATGTGTACAAAACTTATGTATGTATATGTTACATGTATACACACACGTATAAGGTTGTGCGCACACACATGTGCGTGTACGTTACATGTGCATACATGTAGCATGTGTATACATGTGCACGCACAAAGTTATGTATACACAATACATGTATGTGTTACACGTATACATGTCTAGATGTATCATGTTGCGTGCACACACATGTGTCACACACATATGCCAACACATGCACGTTACATACGTCCGCATCTAGATGTATAAAATGTCTTCACACACATGTATGTGTATGTTACATGCATGTATGTGTCACACGTGTATGTGTGTATATGTTACATGTGTCCACGTCTAGATGTATAAAGGCATGTGTACACATGTATGTATGCGTATGTGACGTGTATATACAGAGTTTTCTTCCTTCAGGATTTTGCACATTCAGAGTGCTCCCCATTTTGTCACCCCCAGCGTCCCCAGTGAGCCTGCTCAGGTAAAATGCTACATAACGCTTTTTACTGTGCAGTGTAGTCAAGGGTCACCTTTCCTGTCTCTCTGTGCAGACTGGGAATTCATTGAAGCAGGGCTGGGCCTAGGTGCTTTCTCCACCTCAACACAGACGGGGTTCACTGCGGGCAGGTTGAGGCTTTACCAGAGTCACACAGGATCTTACAGAGCTCAGTCTTTGCAGAGGAGGTGCTCAGCAATCTTTGCTGTCAACTGTGTTGATGTAACCTGACTTGTGTCACCTATATAGTACACCCGGCAACATGTTTAACTTGAATCTCTTATTAAGTAAACAATCAGAAGGGTCCAAATTGTGAGAAATCCTGCAAAACTGTGGCCCTCTACTCTTCAAAAATATCAATGTCATGAAAAACAAAAAAGTTTGGACATGATTCTAGATTAAAGGAGGTTAAAGAGACATGGTAACTAAATGAAATCAATGGGTAAATTTTTTTTTTTTGGCGTTATGCGGGTCTCTCACTGTTGTGGCCTCTTCCGTTGCGGAGCCCAGGCTCTGGATGCGCAGGCTCAGCGGCCATGGCTCACAGGCCCAGCTGCTCCACAGCATGTGGGATCTTCCTGGACCGGGGCACAAACCTGTGTCTCCTGCATCGGCAGGCGGACTCTCAACCACTGCACCACCAGGGAAGCCCCAATGGGTAAATTTTGATTGCATTCTTGATTGAAAGGAAAAGCAGCCATAAAGGTCATTATTTGGGCAATTATAGAAATGTGAATAGGGAAATTAGTATATTAGATAATATTGTCAAATTTATGCTAAATTTCCTGATTTTGATAATAATGTTGTATTTAATTAAGGAAGATATCCTGCCCTGGAGGTAAAGTTCAATCTGTCATTATGTCTTCAAATGAATCAAAATCTTCAGTTTACGGCTGGATGGACACACACACACACACACATACACACAGAGGGAGAAAGAGAGAGAGGGAGAGAGAATGTAACAAATGGTAAAAAGTAGTGAATTTTGGTATATAGTATGGATATTCATTGTATGATCTTGCAATTTTCCATGATTGGAAATTATTTAAGATAAAAACTTAAGTGGAAAAGTAAATACATGCAACAAAAGGAAATAAATGAAATCATGTTTTGAGGTATTATTAGTATGTATGCTTTGAAGATATTGGGAAGAGTATCCCAGGCAATAAAACCAAACAGTGCAAAGGGGCTGTGGTAGAAGCATGCCTCCTCTTAGGGAAGCTAGTGATCCCTAAGAGGGTAAGAGGGGATGGGGTCTTGTGGGGTGGGGTGTGGAGGGAAGCTGGACCACCCACACAGGGCCTCAGAGACCACTGTGAGGAACCCAGCTTGGAATGCTTGTCTTGAGTTCTCAGCCTATAGATGAAATTGACTACCATGACTTCTCATTATTTTAATGCTCCTCCCTTAGAAAGGGAGTGATATTAGTATGAAAAACTGTGGATATTAAACAGTGGGTAAAGAACAAGAGTCATTCATGATACAATAAAATAAGTTCAATTTTTATATTGACAAATAGTTTTCTGAATAACAAACAAGGATGCAAAAGACCTGTACTCAGGAAACTATAAGATGATAATGAAAGAAATAAAAGTTGACACAAACAGATGGATAGATATATCATGTTCTTGGATTGGAAGAATCAATATTGTGAAAATAACTATACTACCCAAAGCAATGTACAGATTCAACACAATCCCTATCAAATTACCGATGGCATTTTTCACAGAATTAGAACAAAATATTTTACAATTTGTATGGAAACACAAAAGACCCTGAATAGCCAAAGCAATCTTGAGAAAGAAAAACGGAACTGGAGGAATCAGGCTCCCTGACTTCAGACTATACTACAAAGCTACAGTAATCAAGACAGTATGGTACTGGCACAAAAACAGAAATATAGATCAATGGAACAGGATAGAAAGCCCAGAGATAAACCCAGGCACCTATGGTCACCTAATCTATGACAAAGGAGACAAGAACATACAATGGAGAAAAGACAGCCTCTTCAATAAGTGGTGATGGAAAAACTGGACAGCTACATGTAAAAGAATAAAATTAGAACACTTCCTAACACCATACAAAAGAATAAACTCAAAATGGATTAAAGATCTAAATGTAAGGCCAGACACTATAAAACTCTTAGAGGAAAACATAGGCAGAATACTCTCTAACATAAATCGCAGCAAGATATTTTTTGATCCACCTCCTAGAGTAATGAAAATAAAAACAAAAATAAACAAATGGGACCTAATTAAACTTAAGAGCTTTTGCACGGCAAGGGAAACCATAAACAAGATGAAAAGATAACACTCAGCATGGGAGAAAATATTTGTAAAGTAAGCAACCAACAGGGGATTAATCTCAAAAGTATACAAACAATACACACAGCTCAGTATCAAAAAAACAAGCTACCCAATCAAAAAATGAGCAGAAGATCTAAGCAGACATTTCTCCAAGGAAGATATACAGATGGCCAAAAAGCATGTGAAAAGATGCTCAACATCACTCACTATTAGAGAAATGCAAATCAAAGCTGCAATGAGGTACCACCTCACACAGGTCAGAATGACCATCATCATAAAGTCTACAAATGACAAATGCTGGAGAGGGTGTGGAGAAAAGGGAACCCTCCTACACTGTTGGTGGGAATGTAAATTGGTGCAGCCACTGTGGAGAACAGTATGGAGGTTCCTTAAAAAACTAAATATAGAACTACCATATGATCTAGCAATCCACTCCTGGGCATATATCTGGAGAAAACCATAATTCAAAAAGATACATGCACCCCAGTATTCATAGCAGAACTATTCACGATATCAAAGACATGGAAACAACCTAAATGTCCATAGACAGAGAAATGGATAAAGAAGATGTGGAACATACATACAATGGAATGTTACTCAGCCATAAGAAAGAATGAAATAATGCCATTTGCAGCAACATGGATGGACCTAGAGATTGTCATACTGAGTGAAGTAAGTCAGACCAGAAAGACAAATATCATATGATATCGCTTATATGAGGAATCTAAAAAAAAGGATACAAATGAACTTATCTACAAAACAGAAATAGAGTCACAGATGGAGAAAACAAACTTGTAGTTACCTGGGTGTAAGGAGGGGAGGGATAAGCTGGGAGATTGGGCTTGACATATACACACTATTATGTATAAGATAGATAATCAACAAGAACCTACTGTATAGAACAATACTCAATACTCTGTAAGGACCTATAAGGGAAAAGAATCTAAAAAACAGTGGATATATGTATCTGTATAACTGGTTCACTTTGCTGTACACCTGAAACTAACACAACATTGTAAATCAACTATACTACAATAAAAATTAAAAACAATGTGTTTCTATGTAAATTAAATTATAATATTATTCTAAAATTTTTTTCTGTTTATTCCCCACAAGTTATTTTCTGTAAAAGACTAAGTGAGATCCTCTTATAGCTGTGATGTGCTTAGGTATATCAGTGTTCAAAGAATCACATGTGAATTCTGTGTATATAAAACTATAAAAGTGATTAATGTTTTCAGGACTTTGAAGACAAAATTTTACTGTAATAATTATTACAATGATGAAACTATCCCTTTACTTCATATCTACACATGCTCTACTTAAATTTGGGACTAACGTCTATGTGTACTATTTGTGTGGAGAGGAGGATAGCAATCTGGGATTATTCTTTTAAAATGTGTTAGATTTTCTAAAAATAAATAAATAAATAAACTTGTTAGATTTTCTGTATATATTTTATTTACCATCATTTATTTCATCTATTTGTGCAGCTCCCTTTTTTCATGGTTAGATATTATTTCACGGTCTCTTTATTGATTTTTTATTGCTGTTTATTTATTAATTCCATTTTTTTTTCTGTTCTCATTTTCTAATCTTATGATTTGTTATAGTTCTATTTGTAGTATTATTAATCTCTTCCCTTCTTTTTCCTTTAATTTATTTTGTATACCTTTTTGAGACAGTTTAAATAATTTGTGTTCAATATTGTTTTCATTGACATATATATGTATGAACTATGAACTTTTCAATAAATGTGCTCTTTTAGCTATATTTGATAGGTTTTTATATTTTCCTTGTTATTACATTCTGAAATTTTGCTTCATATTTCCTCTTTGATCCAAGATTTAAGAAAGAGTTTTAAAGTTTCATGTTAGAAGAGGCATTTTATTTTATGATTTCTGTCAATAGTTTTTTTGTTTTACTGAATTTTGATCAGGAAATATTTTCTGTGTTATTTCTGACTTCTTTTAAAATTTATTTAGATTTTCTTTTTGAGTGAATATATGGTTAATTTTCATAAGGTTCTTGTGTACAGCATAGATTTAGATTTTATTTTGTTAACAGATTGAAAGCTCTTTTTTGTCTTAATAGGAGAGTAAAGCTTCTTACATTTAAAATGAATCATATTGGTCTTTTGTGTTATTTTATGTTTTCTCTTTACGGTTACTGAAAAAATTTTGCTTCATGGGCTATTTCTTTCCTCTGTGTTTACGTGTGTGTATGTGTTTTCTTTTGTTTTGAAAAGTTTTTATTCTGTTTTGAAAGGTTTTGATTTTTAAAATTCTTATTCTTAATAATTATATCTTTCTCTTAGATGTCAAGTTTTTAAAGATAATCTCTTCCTTACTATGAACTATGCCAAAATGGCATATTTCCTTTTCATTCTTTTTCTCTCTTCCTGAATGACCACACTATTTAGATAAAGAATACTGTGTTTCTTAGTCTTTGACTATGTGTTCTATTGTATTGCTATGTTTTCTTTGGGGCTTAAATTACATTTATGCTGGACTTCCTTTGCCTATCTTTTATATACATCATTTTCTTTCTAAATAGTCTACATTTTTCACACTTCATTTCATTATTTTCATTTCTCAATTAGATGTCCTTTACTGTGTTTTTCATAAAGTCTATTTTCGTTTGTGTTCTTACAATATCAACTTTATTTCTGTTATTTTTTTCCTTCAATTTTTTTTTCTTCCTGAACTACCAGCTCACATTCGTTTCCTTCTGTTATCTTGACACCACTTTTTAGAGTTCTTGTCTTTCTGATCAGTGGTTTTCTTCAATAAATGTTATTAATCTATTAAGATGCTTTATTCATGGCAAAATATTTGGACATAATTTTTTAACTGCTCCATGGTAATATTTTATTTCAGTAAATTTTCATCCATTGTTTATTTTTCTGCTCTTTTCCAGGTTTTTTTTTTCCATTTTGGTATATATTTTGGATGTTGTGTCAGATGATGTTTTAAAATTCACCACTGAATGAATCTCATTTCCTAGAATCAGACACCAGTAAATGATTCCCGTGCAGAGTGAGGGCCCAGTGCAGCCAGGCAGGCTTCACAGTGGACAGCTGTCCAGATGACCTGCTGGAGTCTGACGGCTCTGCACAGAAGGGGCTCTCTTGGTGATTCTTCCTGTGGCCCTGTCTCTTTTGCCTGAATAAAAGATGTGTCCAGAGTTATCTTCCAATCCTGCTGACGCAATCGTTCCTTCCCTCATTGTTGCCAAGAATAGATATGACGTTGCTCTGTAGGACAAGCTTCTCACTTTTAAGAAATGAACTTCTTTGCTGGGACATGCTGAGATCTTCTGGCTTGAGCCATGGGCCACATTTTTCCTTTACTTCCTCCCGGATCACTTCTGTTCCATCTTACCTGCTTTTGAAAACCTTCCCACATATTCTTGAATCTGAAAATTGGATCTTTCTCCTAGCTTTGCTGAACATTTGTTTTGTAGCTTTTAAAGAATTCTTCCTCTGGGAAGAGTGATGGAATAATAGTGACATATTTTACCTGAAGTCTTCTTATGTTGACTAAACATAGAACTTATGGTTAGACTCACTTTAAAAATTGGATTTTGATTTATTTAAAATCATCCTCACATTTTGCTTGGAGAAATAGATCTTAAAATTTTTTTATATCTATTTTTTCTCTATCCTGGGATTCCGTTTGGGGAAGCAGAAAGTGACTTGTTTTGGTCAAAGCTTCCTATGCCCTTACAGCTCCTACCACTTTTAAGTGCCGATACAAACTTAGCACTGCAAGGTGAGCAGTTATGAAAATATTAAATGACTTGCCCTGAGCCATAAAATCATGATGATCTGACTTTAGCAGCTGTCAGCATTGTCAATACAAGATTTGAACATTCGTTATGACAATCTGAGTTGTGCACTCCTGGGAACGTGAACTTTAATAGCTTGAAAATCAGTCCAGAATTCAGCTGAAGAACCAAATTCCATTATCTTATGTTCATGCTTAGAAAAGGCAAGTTTCAAGTGATTATGTACGATATTGAAAAGAATATGTACTTTTTAAAATGCATGTAAACACTTCCCTGGTGGTCCAGTGGCTAAGAATCTGTCTTGAAATGAAGGGGATGCCGGTTTGATCCCTGGTGTGTTTCTGCCTTATAACAAAGTGAATCCGCTATACGTATCATATATCCTCATATCCCCTCCCTCTTGTGTCTCCCTCCCACCCTCCCTATCCCACCGCTCTAGGTGGACACAAAGCACTGAGCTGATCTTCCTGTGCTATGCAGCTGCTTCCCACTAGCTATATTTTACATTTGGTGGTGTATATAAGCCCATATTACTCTCTCACTTCATCCCAGCTTACCCTTCACCCTCCCAGTGTCCTCAAATCCACTCTCTACATGTGCATCTTATTCCCATCCTGCCCCTAGGTTCTTCACGACCACTTTTTTTTTTTTTTTAGATTCCATATATATGTGTTAGCATACGGTATTTGTTTTGCTCTTTCTGACTTGCTTCACTCTGTATGACAGATTCTAGGTCCATCCACCTTGCTACAAATAACTAAATTTCATTTCTTTTTATGGCTGATTAATATTGCATTGTATAGATGTGCCACATCTTCTTTATCCATTCATCTGACGATGGACACTTAGGTTGCTTCCCTGTCCTTGCTATTGTAAATAGTGCTGCAATGAACATTGTGGTACATGACTCTTTTTGAATTATGGTTTTTTCAGGGTATATGCCCAGGAGTGGGATTGCTGAGTCATATCGTAGTTCTATTTTTCGTTTTTTAAGCAACCTCCATATTGTTCTCTACAGTGGCTGTATCAATTAATATTCCCACCAACACCGCAAGAGGGTTCCCTTTTCTCCACACCCTCTCCAGCATTTATTGTTTGTAAATTTTTTGATGATGGCCATTCTGACCGGTGTGAGGTGATACCTCATTGTACTTTTGATTTGCATTTCTCTAATGATTAGTGATGCTCTGAGCATCCTTTCATATGTTTGTTGGCAATCTGTATATCTTCTTTGGAGAAATGTCTAGTTAGGTCTTTGCCCATTTTTGGATTGAATTGTTTGTTTTTTTGTTATTGAATTGCATGAGTTGCTTGTATATTTACGAGATTAATCCTTTGTCAGTTGCTCCATTTGCAAATGTTTTCTCCCATTCTGAGGGTTGTTCTTTTATCTTGTTTATGGTTTCCTTTGCTGTGCAAAAGCTTTTAAGTTTCATTAGGTCCCATTTGTTTATTTTTGTTTATATTTTCATTTCTCTAGGAGGTGAGTCAAAAAGGATCTTGCTGTGATTTATGTTATAGAGTGCTCTTCCTATGTTTTCCACTAAGAGTTTTATAGTGTCTGGCCTTACATTTAGGTCTTTAATCCATTTTGAGTTTATTTTTGTGTATGGTGTTAGGGAGTGTTCTAATTTCATTCTTTTACTTGTAGCTGTCCAGTTTTTCCAGCACCACTTATTGAAGAGGCTGTCTTTTCTCCATTGTATATTTTTGCCTCCTTTATCAAATATAAGGTGATTTTATGTGCATGGGTTTATCTCTGGGCTTTCTATCCTGTTCCATTGATCTATATTTTTGTTTTTGTGCCAGTACCATACAGTCTTGATTACTGTAGCTTTGTAGTATAGTCTGAAGTCAGGGAGCCTGATTCCTCCAGCTCTGTTTCTTTCTCAAGATTGCTTTGGCTATTCGGTGTCTATTGTGTTTCCACACAAATTGTGAAATTTTTTTTTCTAGTTCTGTGAAAAATGCCATTGGTAGTTTGATAGGGATTGCATTGAATCTGTAGATTGCTTTGGGCAGTAGAGTCATTTTCACAGTGTTGATTCTTTGAGTCCAAGGACATGGTACATCTCTCCATCTGTTTGTATCATCTTTAATTTCTTTCATCAGTGTCTTATAGTTTTCTGCAGACAGGTCTTTTGTCTCCTTAGGTAGGTTTATTCCTAGATATTTTATTCTTTGTGTTGTAATGGTAAATTGGAGTGTTTCTTTAATCTCTTTTTCAGATTTTTCATCATCAGTGTATAGGAATGCCAGAGATTTCTGTGCATTAATTTTGTATCCTGCTACTTTACCAAATTCATTGATTAACTCTAGTAGTTTTCTGGTAGCTTCTCTAAGATTCTCTATGTATAGTATCATGTCATCTGCAAACAGAGACAGTTTTACTTCTTCCTTTCTGATTTAGATTCCTTTTATTTCTTTTGCTTTGATTTTTGTGCCTAAAACTTCCAACACTATGTTGAATAATAGTGGTGATAGTGGGCAACTTTGTCTTGTTCCTGATCTTAGTGGAAATGGTTTCAGTTTTTGGCCATTGAGAACGATGTTGGCTCTGCGTTTGTCATATATGACCTTTATTATGTTGAGGTAAGTTCTGTCTATGCCTATGTTCTGGAGAGTTTTTATCATAAATGGGTGTTGAATTTTGTCGAAAGCTTTTTCTGCATCTGTTGAGATGATCATATGGTTTTTATCCTTCAGTTTGTTAATATGGTTTATCACATTGATTGATTTGCATATACTGAAAAATCCTTGCAATCCTGGGATAAACCCCACTTGATCATGGTGTATGATCCTTTTAATGTGCTGCTGGATTCTGTTTGCTTGTATTTTGTTGAGGATTTTGGCATTTATTTCATCAGTGATATTGGCCTGTAGTTTTCTTTCTTTGTGACATCTTTGTCTGGTTTTGGTATGAGGGTGATGGCGGCCTCATAGAATGAGTTTGGGAGTGTTCCTCCTTCTGCTATATTTTTGAAGAATTTGAGAATAGGTGTTGGCTCTTCGGTAATGTTTGATACAATTTTCCTGTGAATCCATCTGGTCTTGGGCTTTCATTTGTTGGAAGATTTTTAATCACAGTTTCAATTTCAGCACTTGTGATTGGTCTGTTTATATTTTCTCTTCCTTTCTAATTTTAGTCTAGGAAGGTTGTGCTTTTCTAAGAATTTGTCCATTTCTTCCAGGTTGCCCATTTTATTGGCATAGAGTTGCTTGTAGTAATCCCTCACGATCCTTTGCATTTCTGCTGTGTCAGTTGTTACATCTCCCTTTTTCATTTCTAATCCTATTGATTTGACTCTTCTCCCTTTTGTCCTGATGAGTCTGGCTGATGGTTTATCAATTTTGTTTATCTTCTCAAAGAACCAGCTTTTAATTTTATTGATCTTTGCTACTATTTTCTTCATTTCTTTTTCATTTATTTCTGATCTGATCTTTATGATTTCTTTCCTTCTGCTAACTTTGGGGGGTTTTTGCTCTTCTTTCTCTAATTGCTTTAGGTGTAAGTTTAGGTTGTTTATTTGAGATTTTTCTTGTTTCTTGCAGTAGGATTGTATTGCTGTAAACTTCCCTCTTAGAACTGCTTTTGCTGTATCCCATAGGTTTGGGGCCATTGTGTTTTCTTTGTCATTTGTCTCAGGGTATTTTGCGAATTCCTCTTTGATTTCTCCAGTAATCTCTTGGTTATTTAGTAGTGTATTGTTTAACTTCCATGTGCTTGTATTTCTTACAGTTTTTTTTTCCTGTAATTTATATCTAGTCTCATAGCATTGTGATCAGAAAAGATACCTGAGACAACTTCAATTTTCTTAAATTTACTGAGACTTGATTTGTGACCCAAGATATGATCTATCCTGGAGAATGTTCCATGAGCACTTGAGAAGAAAGTGTATTCTGTTGTTTTCAGATGGAATGGAATGTCCTATAAATATCAGTTAATTCCAGGTTGTTTAATGTGTCATTTAAAGCTTGCGTTTCCCTATTGATTTTCATTTTGGATGATCTGTCCATTGGTGAAAGTGGAGTGTTAAAGTCCCCTACTACTATTGTGTTACTGTCGATTTCCCCTTTTATGGCTGTTAGCATTTGCCTTATGTATTGAGGTGCTCCTACCTTGCGTGCATAAATATTTACAATTGTTTTATCTTCTTCTTGGATTGATCCCTTGATCATTATGTAGTGTCCCTCTTTGTCCCTTGTAATAGTCTTTATTTTAAAGTCTATTTTGTGTGATATGAGAATTGCTACTCCAGCGTTCTTTTGATTTCCATTTGCATGGAATATCTTTTTCCATCCCCTCACTTTCCATCTGTATGTTTCCCTAGGTCTGAAATGGGTCTCTTGTAGACAGCATATATAAGGAAAATGTTTTCCCAGAGGTCTCTGAGAGTGTCCTCAATTCTTTTCATTCTTTTTTCTTTTTTCTGCTCTTTGGTAGTTATTTCCACTATTTTATCTTCCAAGTCATTTATCTGTTCTTCTGCCTCAGTTATTTTGCTATTGATTCCTTGTAGAGAATTTTAAATTTCATTTACTGTGTTGTTCATCATTGTTTGTTTGCTCTTTAGTTCTTCTAGGTCCTTGTTAAATGTATCCATCAGCCAGTGTATGTCTTTTGTTTGGAGCATTTAATCCATTTACATTTAAGGTAATTATCAATATGTACATTCCTATTACCGTTTTCTTAATTGTTTGGGGTTTGTTATTGTAGGTCTTTTCCTTCTCTTGTGTTTCCTGCCTAGAGAAGTTCCTTTAGCATTTGTTGTAAAGCTGGTTTGGTTGTGCTGAATTCTGTTAGATTTTGTGTGTCTGTAAAGGTTTTAATTTCTCTGTCGAGTCTGAATGAGATCCTTGCTGGGTAGAGTAATCTTTGTTTTAAGTTTTTCCCTTTCATCACTTTAAATATGTTCTGCCACTCCCTTCTGGCTTGCAGAGTTTCTGCTGAAAGATCAGCTGCTGACCTTATGGGGATTCCCTTGTATGTTATTTGTTGTTCATCCCTTGCTGCTTTTAATAATTTTTTTTTTTTTGCGGTACACAGACTCTCACTGTTGTGGCCTATCCCATTGCAGAGCATGGGCTCCAGATGTGCAGGCTTAGCGTCCATGGCTCACGGGCCCAGCCGCTCCGCGGCATGTGGGATCTTCCCGGACCGGGGCACGAAACTGTGTCCCCGGCATCGGCAGGCGGACTCTCTTCCACTGCGCCACCATGGAAGCCCTGTATTTATTTTTGATAGTTTGATTAATATGTGTCTTGGCATGTTTTTCCTTGGATTTATACTGTATGGGATTCTCTGCACTTCCTGGACTTGATTGACTATTTCCTTTCCCATTCCGGTGAAGTTTTCAACTATAATCTCTTCAAATATTTTCAGTTCTTTTTTTCTTTCCTTTTCTTCTTCTGGCACCCCTATCATTTGAATGTTGGTGTGTTTAATGCTTTCCCAGAGGTCTCTGAGCGTGTCCTCAGTTCTTTTCATTCCTTTTTCTTTTTTCTGCTCTTTGGTAGTTATTTCCACTATTTTATCTTCCAAGTCATTTATCTGTTCTTCTGCCTCAGTTATTTTGCTATTGATTCCTTGTAGAGAATTTTAAATTTCATTTACTGTGTTGTTCATCATTGTTTGTTTGCTCTTTAGTTCTTCTAGATCCTTGTTAAATGTTTCCTGTATTTTCTCCATTCTATTTGCAAGATTTTGGATCATCTTTACTATCATTACTCTGAATTCTTTTTCAGGTAGACTGCCTATCACCTATTGATTTGTTTGGTCTGGTGGGTTTTTCCTTTGCTCTTTCATCTGCTCTGTATATCTCTGTCTTCTCATTTTGCTTAACTTACTGTGTTTGGGGTGTTCTTTTTGCAGGCTGCATGTTCATAGTTCCTGTTGTTTTTGGTGTCTGCTCCCAATGGGTAGCTTCAGTGGGTTGTGTAGGCTTCCTGGTGGAGGGGACTGGTGCCTGTGTTCTGGGATGAGGATGGATCTTGTCTTTCTCATGGGCAGGACTGCGTCCGGTGGTGTGTTTTGGGGTGTCTCTGAACTTAGTGTGATTTTAGGCAGCCTCTCTGCTAATGGGTAGAGTTGTGTTTCTGTCTTTCTAGTTGTTTGGCATGGGGTGTCCAGCACTGGAAGTTGCTGGTTGTTGAACGGAGCTGGGTCTTAGCCTTAAGATGGAGATCTCTGGGAGAGCTCTCACCGATTGATATTACATGGGGCCAGGAGGTCTTTGGTGGTCCAGTGTCCTGAGCTCGGCTCTACCATCTCAGAGGCTTATGCCTGAAACCCGGCCGGAGCACCAAGACCCTGCCAGCCACACAGCTGGGTTCAATCATGTACATGGTCCAAATGGTCTCAACAACACCTTGCTCTCTGAAGGCTGCATCCTTGATAATGGCTCTGACTGTAGAAAGGGTGGGCAGAATGTACATTCCAAGGCGGGGTTGTGGGGGCAGGGGTGAGTGACCTCTTTTATTGCTTTTTTAACAAAAGAATAAGAAGTGAGGAAAAGCCAGAGTGAGTCTCTCTTAGAGTTGCCTGTACTCCCCCTAGTAGATTCCTGTATTCTCTACGTCCACCCTTTTCTTATCTCGTCCTTACTCTGCAGTAAAAATAAGATAGCATCTTGAGGCTGCACATGTGAAAAACTTGGAAGTCACCACTTCATCCCAATAACAAGTGAAAAGCTGAACAGACTAGAAAATCAGCAGGTCTTTGAAGGTCCCTAAGAGAGGTGAGTATGAAGAGCAAGCTCTGCCTGTAAGATTGGAGACAGGTGAGCCACAGCTTCCCAGACGGAAAGCAGCTCAGGAGCCAGTGCTGGGGTAGGAAACCTCACCTGTAATTGGTGAATCGCTGGAGGCTCAGTGTGGACAAGCCTGAGAAATAACAACTCCAGGGGACCCAGTTGTGGCAGCGGAGCCCTCCTCCTGTGGGATTTACCTCCAGGAGCTTGACATGATTCTCATAGTAAATACTGGAGAAAAATGCCCCCTGATTCTGGCAGGGGGAGGGAAAAGGGACCACCCAGAAATACACTGGATCTCTCTGTTCTTAACAAAGCTGACCCTCAGGAGAAGCTAGTTACCCAGAGCCCACACTGCTGGGGTGTTATGAGAGCCCAGCTGACAGGGGAGAAGAGAAAAGTATGGCTCTAGTCCATTCTGGCCTTCCTGTCTCACCTAAGAAGGCAGAACAAACCTGAGACACACTGTGAAGTTCACAGTCTGGGTCACAGACTCGCCAGAACACTGAGACCCAATCCCAGGACTTCAAGATGCACCCCCTCCTCCAAACCTCACCACCATGTTACCAGAAGCCTGTCTATTTTATTTTACCAGCTTACTTTACCAGGCACATCATGTCCAGCAACCAAAAAATTACAAGGCATATGAAAAGGCAAACATGCAGCTGGAAGATACAGAGCATGTATTACAAGCAGACTTAGCAATGTTGCTGGAGTTTAAAACACTATGACCAATATGCTGAGGGCGAGACTGAATAGAGTAGACAGCATGCAAGGGTAAGTGGGCCACACAGGCAGAGATGTGAATCCTAAACAAAAAAATGAAAAAGGGATGCTAGAGATCAAAACCCTGTGATGGAAATGAAGAATGCCTTTGATGGCTCAACAGTAGACTGGACATGGCTGAAACCTCTGAGCCTGATTATCTCAACAAAAACCTCCAACACTGAAAGCAAAGAGAAGAAATACTGAAAGAAACAGGAGAGCACATCCAAGGACTTTGGGACGACTACAAAAGGTGTAAATGCACATAACGGGAAGACCAGAAGGAGAAGAAAGGCAGGAAGGGACAGAGAAAGCTTTGAAGTAAAAAATGACTGAAAATATCCCCCAATTAAAATCAGACACCAAAACGCAAATGCAGGAAGCTTAGAGAAAAACAGGAAGGTTAAATGGAAAAAACAAACAAAAACCTACATGTAGGCTTATCGTTTTTTGAACTACAGGAAACCAAAATAAAGAAAAACTCCTGAAAGAAGCCAGCGGAAAAATCACGTTACATATAGAGGAACTATGATACAAATTACATCTGGTTTCTCTTCAGAAACCAGCAAGGAAGAGGAGATTGGGATTAAGAAAGTGCTTTGAGGGCAAAACTCACCAACTTAGGATTCTGGCCCCTGCAAAATTATCTTCTAAGTGAAGAAGAAATAAAGACTTTTTCAGACACACAAAAAACTGAAGGAATTTATTGTCAGTAGACCTGCCTTGTAAAAAATGTTAAAACACATTTTTTTCAGAGGAAAGGTAAAGGATACAGGTCAGAAACTCAAATCTACATAAAGAAAATCAAAGAAGTAACAAATAAAGGGAAAACAAAACTTCTTTTTCTTATTCTTAATTGCTCATTTTGAATTCAAGTCTATTTCTTGTTTTCAGTAGTAAAAGAGAATTATGCTTGATATAAAGTTTTACATTTTTTAAAGGTACAATATGGTGGCCGCTGAATATTATCTCTAAGACACAAATCATTATCTACAAAGTGCTGACTTAAACCCTTAAATCCATCTTGATTGAGGCTTGAGAAGCCACTTAAGATATTGTGGAGAATAAACACCATCAAAACCATTTATGGCTATAGCTGTACTACAGTTACGTTTAAAGCATTCCTTACAGTTGAAACAGCAGCCCGTCAGCAGAGAATGCTGAGGAAATGGTCTGAATGTGCCACAGCAAAAACATCTGTTAAACTCATAAATCGATGTGAGACAATTCAGCTGTACGGAATTACCTCCTAATAAACTGTGAAATGGATTATACCACGAGTTATATGGACATTGCTTACTGAAATAAACATAAAGCCTTGTTTTTAATTCAAAATTGTATGTACTGTATCATTTCAGCCTTTTAATAATTAATACTATTAATAATTTAATAATAATTGTCTGCCCATCGGGTGAGGGTCTTGGTGGTTTTACCTTTAGACTGACCAGTGTTTTAGTTTTGTGAACAGATGTGTGCCCAGGAAAAGACAGGATACTTTAGAATTGGGGGTTAAAGGAAAGTTTCTGACAAACAATTAACAATCCTTGTTACACTCAGCTTGTTACAGCTGAGGTAAAGGTGAATACACTGCAGTACCAAGGTTGTACCGCTTGGCCTTTCCTAATACAGACATCAGATTTAGGGCCAAACTCATTTGCTTATTTTTTGGTTAAAGATGTCTTTTGGTAAGAGATAAGAAACTAAAATAAATGGAAGTTAAAAAAGTGGAAACAAATTATCAATTTAAAACCCGGCTTTGTCAACGAAAGTAGAGCCTGACTGCGGTTTTATATCACTTACCTGAACTAAGAAAATAATTTAGGCTTCAATCTGCATAGCTGACAATCAAATTTAAGCACTGACAACAATTGTGATGGTTTACTTTTGTTTTAAAAAGACTTTATAATTTTAGAGTAGCTTTAGGTTTACAACAAGTTGCGAGGAAGGTGCAGAGATTTTCCACGTATCCCTTATCTCCACACAAGCTCAGCCTCCCTGATATCAATGTCACTCATCAGAACAGTAGCTTTTTTTTTTTTTTTTTAACCGAGGATGAACCTACGTTGACACGTCATAATTACCCAAAGTCCGTAGTTTCCATTAGGATTTACTGTTGGTGCTGAACAGGCTATGGATTTGGACAACTGAATAATGATTTGTGTCCATCATTATAACATCATACAAGGTATTTTCACTGTCCTAGAAATCCTCTGTGCTCTGCCTGTTCATCTCCCCCAACACTAGCCCAGGCAACCACTGTTCTTTTACTGTCTGCCTAGCTTTGTCTGTCCCACAGTGTCCTATAGTCAGAATCATGCAGCGTGTGCAGCCTTTCCACATTGGCTTCTTCCGCTCAGTGATGTGAAATTAAGGTTCCTCCATGTCTTTCTGTTGCCTGACAACTCACTTATTTTTGTGCCGAATAATAGTTCATTAGCTGAATGGACCACTATGTACCCACTTACCTACTGAAGGACACCTTGGTTGCATCCAAGTTTTGGCGATTATGAACAAAGCTGCAATCAACACCCACGTGCAGCTTTTTGAGTGGGCATCAGTTTGCAGCCACTCTGGTAAAGTCCGAGAAGCGCAACTGCTGGATCATATGGAAAGAGAACGTTTAGTTTTGTCTTGATGAGAAACCTCCAAACTGTCTTCCCAAGTGGCTGCACCATATTGCATCCCCAGTAGCAATGACTGAGCATTCCTGCTGGCCCACATCCTCACCAGAACTTGATGTTGTCAATATTTTGGATTCTGGTCATTCTACTAGGTGTGTAGTCAGGTTTATTTCCTTGTAATATTATTGGGATATTCTTGACAACCAATGGCAACCTGTTATTCACTTTCTAGGATATTCGTGCATCGTGGACATCATTGCATCACTCGGCAAGTCTCTTTCTTCTCTTATGATAATGGAGCCAAGTTTGAGGTTTGGAGCCTCTCATTAGACTCCATGCCTGGTGAAAACCACGGGCACAAAAGTGCTGCATTGTTGGGAAGTGTATTTTCAACTAAGTGAGGGAACCGTTTCTTTTAAAAGGAGGACTTTGTGATGCTTCCAGAGTCGAAAAGCCTGTGCAGTTTGCCAAATGCGATAGATAGCAATGCCACTGTGGAATAAAAACCATGAGCTAAGGTAATGAGTCCAAAGCAGTTCTGAAATGAAGCCTCGAAGGGGCATATGCTTCATCTGGAATCTGAAGTTTTCAGAAGCCACGGCTTACACATCATAGTTTTCTATTAAGATGAATCTTAAGATATTTTTTAGGAAATTAGCATAGAGATATTTAGAACAATGTGTTAGGGGGCATAAAGGATGGAAAAGAAATCAAAGATGAGTCCAGAGTTGTAAGTCTTGGAAATGAAACCTACTCCCAGTCCAGAAGGGACCCCCCCCACCCCCACCCAGATGCCCTGGATTCTACCCCCTACTCAAAATGGAGGGGCCCATGAACCTGCCTGACCCGGTATTTTCCCTGGAAACTGATGTGGAGACACAAAGTGGTGTGGGTGTGCCTTGTGCACTGAATGATGACGTGCCCTTCGGGGCCAGAGTGATGCTTTAGAGCCAAGTATCTTGAGGAAGTACAGGGAGAGCCTCAAAGAACTAAGGAAGATAAGAGTGAACTAGAAATAAAGAAAAAGGATCAGGAGAGACAGAAAGAGATGGTGAGAGACAGACAGAGGCAGCGCCCTCCTGTTTCTGGTAATGATCGACGCCTTAGTTTCAGCCCATCTTTAACTTTCGTCCTTGGGGTCCAGGAGATACTAGTAAATTCTTTAAGAAGATCTTCTTTTTCTTGCACGAGGTTTAGGGGCTTCATAATCCTTGTAGATAAACTTTTCCTAAGCAAGACTATATGATTTATTTACATTTATACTGATTTACACATTTTTCTGTCACAGACAACTCGATTATTTTGTGTGTTTTGATGTGGACGGCATTAATATTCCGGCAGTCCAGTGCACACTTGAAGAGCTAAGAGTTGGGTGTCTGAAGGCAGTGGTCCCCAACCTTTTTGGCACCAGGGACCGGTTTCATGGAAGACAATTTTTCCATGGACCAGGGATGGGGTGTGGGGAATGGCTCAGGCGGTCATATGAGCGACAGATGAAGTTTCTCTGTCTTGCCTGCCTCTCACCTCCTGCCGTGCGGCCCAGTTCCTAACAGGCTGCAGACCGGAACCCGTCCGCGGCCTGGGGGTTGGGGACCCCTGTCTTAAGGGGCCAAGAATTGTAATGTAATAGTCTCTTACATGTAGTCAAGGATTATATACTCTAAGGCGTACATATAGAGTGTCTGCTTGCTTGTTTCTTATTCTGTTCTGAAAAGACTGACACAGAAAGTGACGGAAGCTGGTTTTTTTCAGGGTCAGGATTAACTAACTTTAGATGGAAGTTAATTAACTAAATGGATTTTGTTAAGTGAGCTATAGTACAAGGCTGGAATTTGAAAGAAGTTTCTTAGAGTGTTCCTTTTTGATAACAGATTGTGTGAGTTTCTTTGCCCTTAAGTGATCTATATTTGTTTTTTTAAATCATTTTTTGACTTTGGTTAAATGAATAATTATTGTTTCATAGAGAACTATGATCCTGTTGTGTTTTAAAACCTTTTTGATATTTTTAACAAACTTCCCAAATATCAAAATCGAACTAAACCTCCTTTATACTCCAGCTGACTCTGGGATGCTTTAAAGGAGCATCCTGAGACATGTCAGAGAGGAATGTTACACTAATTCAGTGTATTTGGTATGTTAAATTACTTCAGAACATTGTCAAGTGATTGGAGATAAACCTTAGGTTATAGTGTATGGATAAATGTTATTAATATAGATATTCCAAAAGTTATATGAAATTCTAAACATCTGATATGTCCTAATATAATGTTATCAGTCGTAATTCCAGTTATTCTAAAATGTTCTATGTTACAGAAATATCCAAGTTTGCTGCTAATTGCATTGTACTCAAATCTTTAACATTTGATACGTCTTAATATAATGTTATCAGTCATAATTCCAGTTATTCTAAAATGTTCTATGTCACAGAAATATCCAAGTTTCCTCCTAATTGCATTGTACTCAAATCTTTAACCATGCTATTTTAAGTTTGTGCTTTATAGAAAATCATTATTTTACACTGATGCTTTTACAAAATGAAGATTTTTGAGAAGACTCATAAAAAGATGTTTTAAAACATAAGTTTCTGATAGCTTTAGATAATACCACTGAACTGGGTAACAAATGACAAAACTCTAATGGAAAACCCGATTACTTCATCCAGATCTATAGGAATTAATTGCATGGGACTGAATGAACTGATGAACATGGTTTATAAACTTATGACTTTGGGAAATATACTAGATTTAATCTTTGTCTTCCAGGAAAACCTTTTCTCTCAGGCTATGACCTACAACAAATTGATAAAGCATACATTTGTAAACAAAGATGAAGCATGTATATTTTCTCTCTACCTGATCCTGCCAGAATTTGGTTTCTTCAGCTGGCTCCCCGTTAGACTTGATGGTTTATTGCCACTGGATTACAACTAGCTATACTAAAAAAAAAAAAAAAATAAG
The DNA here is from genome assembly GCF_000442215.2 of Lipotes vexillifer. Taxonomy (NCBI): domain Eukaryota; kingdom Metazoa; phylum Chordata; class Mammalia; order Artiodactyla; family Lipotidae; genus Lipotes; species Lipotes vexillifer. The sequence goes on from NW_006788863.1 coordinate 642,982, forward strand.
ATAAATAAAAAGACTGAATAAGTTTGGATTTGCTCATTATATCTAAATTAAGCAAACAATCATTAATCAGCTCTTAACCTGAGCAAACACTGGGCTCGATTCTAAGGGTACAAAAAAGCACAAGGCGTGGTGTTTTAACCTTAGCAACTTGCAATCTAGTTTGGGAGGTGGAATATACACATCACACATCATCCGCCGTAGTGAGCAGCTGGCAAAGGAGTGGTATAGATAACGAGCTTGGAACAAAACGTCATTTTGAGCAAAAAATTTATTTGTTCCAAAATACTTAATTCACACAAGAAGTAAGTATCTCTTGAGCTCTATCAACAGTGAGCAGATGCCCCAGGCTCTAGGAATTCCAGAGTTAAATAACACAATGTTCTGGAGCAAGAAGTATCCGAGAAGTAAACAATTCCGGAGCACCGGGCCAAACGCTGTGACTAAGGCACTCGTAGCGTCCTGCGGGGTCTCGAAGGAGAAGCTGCAGCTCTGCCCCGAGAAGGCAGGGATTGTTTTGAAGTGGAGAAGGAGATATTCTTGTAAATCAAGAAGAGAGAGTAACACTGTGTCAGGCAAAACGGGTCGTAAAACAATAGATGCTCAGCAAGGGAAGATTCTTCTGTGCTTGTGCGTGTTTAGAGTGGGCGGAACGGGGAGAGTGTTTTAAAATGTACGTTTTATTTTTCTTGGTTTATGGTGAAGCCGGTGACTGTCCCTGAAAAAACTGCCACTCTCGGTTCCCAAGTAAGGGGCACTCCAGCCACACGGGGAAGAAGAGAGAAGGGGTGGAGATTGTGGGCAAGGACCATGGTTCTGGAGGGAAGGGATGGACAGGACTTGAGCAGGCTCCGCGGGCTTAGGCTGTGCCACTTTGAACAGTTTGGGGCAGGCTCTGGGGCCCCGTGGCTGTTCCTCGTTGTCCGGCTCTGGGGTCACCAGTGTAGGGAGAGTGCCCAGGAGGGCAGGGGCTTGGTCAAGGTAGCGGTTTGGAGGTTGCACTCGGGGTGCTTGGTTTGAGTAAGAAAGTGAGCTTGCAGGCACGGCTTTGCTGCCTCTAGGAATTAGCTAACCCTGGGAGGGGCAGTCCTTCTAGAATAAGCAAAGTCCCAAGATATCAGAGCGTCCGGAAATAAAGAAAACAAAAAACATAGCTAATAGGTAACGTACGTGACAAAGCAAGGACCAGAATGCAAGGGTCTTCTCTGCCCCTGAAGGGAACCCCAGTGGAGGTGCCCCGAGCAGCCTCAGATGGAGAGGCTTTTGGTAGCAACGTGCTGAGTTTGGCCATGGAGTCCGGAAGAGCTACCAGGCTCCCCCAGAACCTCCCTCAATTTTCTTATTATCCCTGATGATATCTGTTTCCTGGACCCTTTGACCCCTGTCTGCCTGGTACCGCAAGTGTCATTGACTAAAGCACAGGGTGGGCAGGCTTCCCCCACGTGGTCTGCCTGACCCTCAGTCCCCTTAGATAGACATCTGCATAATACTGAAGACCAAGCATCATCACATTTCCTACGTGCTTCCAGCTCCATATAGAAAGTATGGAACTTGTATTTTGTTTTCTTCTTTTATGCAAAAATATCACGTAAGTAGCTGTTGAATTTCAGGGAAGGGGCTTGGAGATCTGTTTATTTTGGAGCTAACAAATAATAAAAAAGCCCTTTCAGGAATTTTTGCTTAAAGGCAAATTTCCTTTTCAGGTTTTATAAAACATATAAATTTATTATTATTTTTATTTATTTATTTATTTTTTTAAAACATAAATTTAGCATCAGGCAGAAAGATGAAGTGTGTACATTTCCATCAGGAAGGCTCTTGGGCTCCTCATGAGATTTTGGAGATTGATCCACGCTTCCTTAACAGCTTCCTTCAACCCGGGTCTTTAGCCACCTGGCAGGTATGTTTGTCAGCTGTCTTCTGCATCTACAAAGCCTGAGACACAGGGATTTCTTCCTTGGAGCTGCATTAAGTTTTAATCTGTAAAAATAGTTAGTACTTACTGGCTACTTTACATTGTTTCTAAAGAAACCAAGAATTTTAAGTTTGCCCATTGCTTCTAACACCTAAAATTATGGTTTTTATTCCCAATTTCCAAAGAGTGTCATCATTATAAGGAGATCTCTAAAAATCTTTATGGAAAGGGCTTCTAAATTTTTTAAAAAGTATATATGTAGGGGCTTCCCTGATGGCACAGTGGTTGAGAGTCCGCCTGCCGATGCAAGGAACACGGGTTCGTGCCCCGGTCCAGGAAGATCCCACATGCCGCGGAGCGGCTGGGCCCGCGAGCCATGGCCGCTGAGCCTGCGCGTCTGGAACCTGTGCTCTGCAACAGGAGAGGCCACAAC
>NW_006788863.1:645358-651117 GCF_000442215.2 Lipotes vexillifer
AAAAAAAAAAAAAAAAAAAAAAAAAAAAGTACATATGTAGTCCCACTGAATGCACCATATGTTTAAGTGAATTTTACATCCAAGGAAAATGCTTGTATTTTAATATAGTGTAAGAATTGTATTTCAATCCCAAAGAAATGTGTTCTGTTAATTATTACAGCACATCTGCTCTGTGTAAGTATTTCCTCTTCCCCTATTTTGAGAATATTCATTAAAAATGTTTTTATTTTTTTCCCTATACATTCCTTATCCATCCACACTCAGATAGAGCATCTGCAGCTGTCAGGGGAAGGTGCTAAGGATGGACCATGAGAATAAGGGCATTTTTAATAGGATTTAACAGCTGGAGAGTGGGCATATTTATAAGGACGTGCTTTTCTAATGAGCTTTTCCCCGTCAGCACCCAGCTGCTTCCCTCACTGCAGTTGGCGAGGAAGTGAGAGCTTCTGCCCCAGCCGCACTCAGATTCTTCTCCCCATCTTCCTTCCTTTCTTCTGCTCTGAGCCTCTCACATGGTGGCCAGATGCCACACTCCGTGAGGAGCAAACTGTAGTAAGTGGTCCTCGGCTAGTTCACCCAAGGGCTGTGACCGTCTGACTGTCCCAGGGGACACTAACCCCAGGACATGGGCCTGCGGCATTTGTATCTCCTTGTTCAACTCACCCGAGACTCCAAAATAAAGTAAATCCTAAATACTAGCACATAAAAGAGACATAAAAATAGTAAAAAAATTATTAGATTAATAAATAGCAATTTGTAGTAAATGCACGAGCTCCTAGGGAAAAGCAGTTACCAACATTGATTCAAGAGAGGCAGCATTGGGGGTGAGGGAAGGGAGAATTGGGAGCTTGGGATTAGCAGATGCAAACTATTATATGTAGAATGGATAAACAACAAGGTCTTACTGTGTAGCACAGGGAACTATATCCAAGCTCCTGTGATAAACCATAATGGAAAAGAATATGAAGAATAATATATATGTGTAACTGACTCACTTTGCTCTACAACAGAAATTAACACAACATTGTAAATCAACTATTCTTCCATTTAAAAAAAAGAGAGGTGGCATTATTTGTAGGTAAGACCAACTACCTCAAAAATATAGGAAAATCTACTAAAAAACTAATCAAATTAATAAGAGGGCTCAGTAATACACCCTTAACATAAATAATAAATAACTTCCCCGTATATCTGTACTGATCACTCAGAAATACACAGGGTGGGAACAACTGGTAATTAATCTAGAAAATTAGCCCGCAATACCATTCATGAACACACACACAAATTCAAAGTAGACTAAATAGTTAAACAAACTACCTGAAATTATAGAAGAATCAGAAGAAAATATAGAAAATATATTTTTTAATTGCAATGGGGATGCTTCTTAGCATGTTTGCCACCAGGAGGAGGGTGCCAGTGAGAGACAATGACAGTTATTCTAACCTTTGCTTGGGACGGATTTCAATTTCTCCACATTTCTTTTGCTGCAGCTTCCAGCCTGATCCTTGACAGGTGAATCAAAAAGAAAAACTAAAAAAAAAAAAAAAAAAAAAAAAAAAAAAAAAAAAAAAAAAAGCTAGCCTTGAGACTAAATTGCAGAAAGTGAGTGAATATGGGATTTTATCTGCTAGCTTTCACCATTTCTCTAACATTCAAGCAGCAACACTGCCGACAGTAAGACAGACATGGTAGGTTCCAGGAAAAGTTCCACTTGGGTATTTTCTTGGCTAGCTACTATTAGACATTTATTTACCAATGGAGACCAAATATATTCTTAAATTTCTAGTTTGCCTTTGGAGAAACTTTGAATAACATTCCATCAGCACAGATTTGGCCAAATGATATTCCAGTCTAAAAATGGTCATTAAGTTTACAATATAATGCCTATTATTTTTGACCAAAAGTGGAAACACAAGGTGAGCTTCTAAAATCCATTGTATAATTTTGGAGTTCTTTTATTTCTTTTTCCATGAGGGATTGTTGGTCATGAATCATCACAAATATTGCCTTCTTAAAACGGAACCTCTTGTAGTATAATAAAATCATTTTGCCTCAAGGTGGAGCTGTTATATTTTCAGAAGAGAAAAGCACTTTTGCCTTATTCTGGAATTTTGTCATAATTCAGAGGAAAAGTTTCTGCTATTTTAAATAGGAATTGATAGAAGTTTCTCTTCCGCCTCTTCTCTCTTACTCTAGAAAACAGTGGTTATGTTAAAGGCACAGTGGCACAGTGACCCCAGGTTTCACTGTCTGTCACTCCAGTGTCCACTCAAGCTGCCCCGGCTTTTCCGGGATGTTCGGCCTGGTGCAGCTGGCTGAGTAGAGCACAAATGTACATGAAGTAGGTCGAAGCCACAGCTTGCTTTATACAGACCTTCTGTGCTTATGTTGTAAACATAGTTTTGTGTGTGTGTCCTCTGTTGGCCAAACAGGGTTATTTTAGACAATTCTGGCAGACTTCCAAATTCATGTAATCCTAGATGTATTAAACTCTGACATCACATTTTTTTTTTTTTTGATGAAATAGAACCAGTCTCATCAGTAATTATCAGCAGCAGAAGCTGAGGTAAAAAAATGTCAGCAGAGTGAAATTAAGCATGATAAAGTTAATTTCATCGGATTAAGTCAAAATCGAAACCAACTGAGAATAAAGAAAGTTTGTGAGTTTTCATATTCTTGTTGTATCAATTTGGCAATACTGAACATAAGATGTAATTTCCGCTCAAAAAGTGTAAACACCACACAATATGTTTCTTTGCCATGGTCTTTTGTGGCTATTCTTAGCTGATGGAAAACTCTTAATGAACGACTATCAGATGCTTTTATTTCAGAGAATACTCTCTTTTGTAATGAGGACTGAATAGGTTTCTCACCCATCCCCCCCACCCCTTTTCTTTTTGATAGTGAAAAATGTCTTAACTGAAAGGATTTTGCAAAGTCTAACATGCTACACGTTGAATCATTATTACACTGCAGGGTAGTATTATGTATTCTGAAACGCAGGTGGGAGAAGCCATAAAGATCATAATTTGTATGTCTAACATATTGTCATAACTTGCCAAACTATGGAAGAATTTGAATATCTGCTTATAATAAAGTGACATTTATTGAAGACTGCATATTATTAAAAACAAGAATTCTTAGGTGCTCTGTGGTATCATGAAACACAATGTATACATAATGTTTGGTTTTTGAAAACCAGCTAGATACCAAATCATGGCTTCCCAACGTCCTGATCCCAAGTTTCTCAGTGCACCTTGGGTGGACCACGGTTTAGGTGGGGTGGGAAAAGGATGGAGCTGAGTGGACGGAAGGGGAACAGAGCTTATCATTTGCTCTCACCTGTCTGACGCTGGTCCTTTTCCAGAAGATCCAAATAAAACACGTTTGCTCTGAAAATGAGTCCAGATTTACACCTTACCCTTATACTCATTATATTTTTATTCTATGTTGGTTACTAAATGAATGTTTTAAAAACCAAATTGGATTTCCATTCGTGTCTCCCTAATGAGACAATTCTAGTTTTAGGTATGTTGGATTACCTTCACAAGAACAAAATTATCTAAATCAAACTATAGAAATTCAAGCTTGAATTATTGCACTGCTAATTCAGGATGCTGGATCACCCATAATTACATCTGTGGTGCTTCCATTTTAAGACTCACTGTTAAACTAGAAACCCCCAAATTCCTTGTCAAAATCTAAAGAAGCCTTTAGTTTCAAGAAAATAAGAAGTCTACTCTCAGATTCCCCAGAACTCGAAATCACACACTGATTCAATGAACTTACAGCTTAAAAGAACGTCCTGGTACTAAGCCTTCTATAAAGTAGAATAGATGCTTTTAGAATAAACTCTGATAGAGCTTAGATAACTTTCCTATTCCAAGCCAAATTTTTCTAAGTTTGTTCCTTTATATTCTTTGCTGTATTCCAAGAACAGCATTGTCCAGTGGAGCATTTTTAAATAATGGAAATATTTCTGTGCTGTTCTGAAATTAAGCCACTAGTGGTATGTGGTTATTGGTCCCTTGAATGTGTGTAGTGTGAGAAACTAATTTTTAATTTAATTGTAATTTTTAACTTAAATATTCACATGTGACAAGTTCCTATCATACCGATCAATGCAGTTGTAGAATCTACCCTGGAGCCCTTCAAGGCTCACTCTCCCCAGATCTGCCCTCATCCCGCCCACCACCAACACTCTTTAAAACGTTTCTCTTTGGGGATATTACACTTTAGATTTAGTTGTTTTCAAGAAAGCCCACGTTTTCAGGAACATAACCTGAACATTACTCAAATAAATAATATATTTGAAAATGACAGTTTAAGAAAAGAGAGTTAGCTAGCACTCTTTTTGCTCTCTTAGCAAATTTCTTGTTGATCCTCGATTTAAAAGCTGATTTATTTCATGCATAAAAAATGAGTCCTAATTTTTTGTCCTTCCTTCCAGATCTAAGGACTCATCCAAATCCCCAATCAATCAATAGGTTTACATTTTAAATGACTTCTGGTTGAATTACTATCCTTTTAAGCAACTACAGGTGCCCATGAAATAGCCTCTTAACCCATAAGTAAACTAAACACATGTTCTTCTCGAAATTCCCAGAAGCAGTAGCTCTGGGGTATTGTTCCTCGGGAGTCCTAATTCAGGCATGGACTATTTCATGGTCAGCCAGGTGATATCAGATGTGAGTATGTTCCAGAAGAGTAGTGATTATGGCTCATAGAAGCAGACACTCTGGACATATTCTTTCTCGTTAAAATTAAATGTTTTTGTAACTTATCGTTCAGCCATTTTGATTCGTATATAAACTTTTGTAGAACTAAATACTGAAAGTTTCTAAGAAACGTGAAGAAAAACCATGCCGGTTGATTATTGCTGGAAAAAGTAAAGACTGACTTAGAGTTGTACCTGCTAACTTCTGAAGCACTGTTACTAATTCGCCAGTAATTTGCTAATTGATCTAAGCCAACTGACTTTCCAATTTATTTTTAATTATTCTAACTGACGTAACTTTGGTTCATAAACTTGTATAAGTTTCACACGTACAATATTATATTGCTAATTCTGTGTACACTACAGCCTGCTCACCACCAAGAACTGAGTTTCCTTCCGTCACCATACAGTTGACCCCCTTTGCTCATTTTGCCCTCCCCCAACCCTCCCCCCTCCAGTAACCACTTCTCCATCTCTGTATCTAAGTGTTTGGTTTTGTTTGGTTTGTTCATTTATTTTGTTTGTTTTTTTGTGTTCCACATATGAGTGTAATCATATGGTATTTGTCTTTCTCCGTCTGGCTTATTTCCCTTAGCATAACACTCTCAAGGTCCATCTATGTGGTTGCAAATGGCAAGGCTTCATCTTTTTTATGGCTGAGCAGTATTCCATTGTGTATACTTGTATACACATTGATGGACACTTAGGTTGTTTCTGTATCTTGGCTATTGTAAATAATGCTGCATGAACATAGGGGTGCATATATCTTTTTGAATTAGTGTTCTCATATTCTTTGGATAAGTACCCAGAAGTCGAATAACTGGATCAGATGGGAATTCTATTAATTTCTTGAGGAACCTCCGTACTGTTCTCCATAGTGGCTGCAGCAATTTACATTCCCACCAACAGTGCAGGAGGTTCCCTTTTCTCCACATCCTCGCCAACACTTATTATTTCTGGCCTTTTTGATGACAGCCATTCTAACAGGCTTGAGGTGATATCTCATTGCACTTTTTTTTTTTTTTTTTTTTTTTTTTTTTTT
>NW_006788863.1:651127-656122 GCF_000442215.2 Lipotes vexillifer
TCTCCCGTTGCGGAGCACAGGCTCTGGACGCGCAGGCTCAGCGGCCATGGCTCACGGGCCCAGCTGCTCCGTGGCATGTGGGATCTTCCCGGACCGGGGTGCAAACCCGTGTCCCCTGCATCGGCAGGCGGACTCCCAACCACTGCGCCACCAGGGAAGCCCTCACTGCACTTTTGACTTGCATTTCCCTGATGATTAGTGACACTGAACATCTTTTCATGTGCCTGTTGGCCATCTGTGTGTCTTCTTTTGAAAAGTCTTTATTTGACTTCTCTGCCCATTTTTTAATTAGATTGTCTTTTTTGTTGTTGAATTGTATGAGCTCTTTGTATATTTTTGATACTAACCCCTATCAAATATATGATTTGCAAAGATATTCTTCAATTTGTGTGTATTATTCTTGGATCCTTATGTATATTGAGAACAACTGATACGCTCTCAGAAGTCATGGAAGGTTAAATTTTCAATCAGAAAGGAGCCTTGCAAAACACTCCGTGATCACAATTAGCATTGATGACACCTATGTCACGTGCTAAGCCCTGCTTTTAAGGTTTTGCATGCACGGCTCAACAAATCCCCCCTCTTTTTTAACACCTGAATAAATGAAGATCCAAAGAGGCTAAATGGGTGAGGTTGCACAGTGGCTGATGACAGCGTTGGGGACCATAATCAGGATGGCTTGACTCCCGGTCTTGGACTATTTGTCATCTAAATAATCCTGCCCTAGATCAGCACCTTCTAATGCACAGTGAGAAACAAGCAGAACGCTTGTCCACTGAATGCAGGGGGATTAACAAAAGGCACGTGGCCTCTCTCTTAAGACCTTCAGCCCTCAGGCGCCACCAGTTTCTACCTCAGGCTCTTTCCTCTTTCTTTTTTAAAGCTTCAGTCCTGTAAAGGAGAATACTGCAGCCAGTATTCCTCTTGCTGAGTTTTTATGAGCTTCTGTGCTGAAGACAGCATGCCAGAAGCTATTTTGGGATGGTTCAAAGTATTGAGAAAACCAACACAAGCAGTTGGGTGAAGGGAATGCATATCAAAGCAAGCGGCAGGGAGCTCCCAAGTGCAGTGGGGCCAGGCTCCCAGGGCAGGGCTCCCAGGGGGCTGCTGCCCTTCCCTCCCTGGAGGACCCATGCTGCTCAACAGAGAAGGGAGTTCCCTCTCTTGAGCAGCAATTTGCACTGAATGAGTAGGAAGCAGTCATTACTAAGCCCTGCTTTTACATTTTTGCTCTGGGAATGAGCAGGAAGGAAACTGTATAAATACTGCAGAAAATAATTAGAGAGTCAGGAGCTATGGGACCATCACCATCTCAAGTATTTCCACGTTGTCATGAGAAAAGGTGAAAATCCATAGAAGTGCTGTGCACATTGAGTTTCCTTTGTTAGAATTTGAATATTCTTTTAAAAATAGAATTCATTCATTTGAAGTTTCCACATTAAACAAAAAACGATACCAATGAGCTTATATATAAAACAGAAACAGACCCACAGACATAGAAAACAAACTTATGGTTACCAAAGGGGAAGGGGGGGAGGGATAAATTAGGAGATTGGGATTAACATGTACACACTACTATATATAAAATAGGTAACCAACAAGGACCTACTGTATAGCACAGGGAGCTCTCTTCAGTATTTTGTAATAAACTGTATGGGAAAAGAATCTGAAAAAGAATATATATATATATATGTATGTATAACTGAATCACAGTGCTGCACACCCGAAACTAGCACAACATTGTTAATCTACTATATACTTCAATTAAAAAAATTAGATTAAAAAGCATCTTGTATGGAACTACTGAGAATGAGATGACTAAAATTCCATAATCACAATTCTACTCCCCAGAAGCAATGACTATAAAGAGTTGGTTCACATCCTTCACAAACCAAGAGCACACACACACACACACACACACACATATCTGTGTGTGTGCATTTTAATATTTTAAAAAACGTTCTTTAAAATCCTCATTAAAAAAAAACCCTTATAGATCTAAGAAGTCATAATCCTCCAAAATGAGGAGAAAGATGAAGAGAAGTAACCCACTGTATGACAAATACAAGCTCTTAAACTCCCATGTCACTTTTAACCAAGTTTCACAGCTTATGGTATTAATGTGTGTCTTTGGGTACATATGTCAAGTTAGGGCGCGCCGTTTGACACATCACTTGTAAAGAAACACTTCTAAATTTTCTTTAAACATCAAAGCTGGCAGAAGTGGAACTTAGAATGATGACATTTCTGTCCTTACAGAGCTCAACTGAATAAAACATGGGTTTTTAGCAAAGGAGAAAAATGGGCCTGGGGTGCAAAAGTAGATGTAATCAAGAGCTTTCTACAAGGCGGTTACAATGCATAGGAACTGGAGCATTTATTGCCAAAGTAAAGTTTCAAACACCTGAGTACAGAATGGTCACGTGTACCTCAGAAAGAGTATTGGCTACCTATCGATCAAGGTGACAACACAATATTTTAATAAACATAGAAGCTTTTACTCTTGCAAGGAAACATACAGCTAGTTCAGAAAAAAGAAGCCTTTATTACTTCATTTTTGTTTGTTTGTTTGTAAAAATAAGGACATTCCAAAATCATTGCAAAGCACCTAAAATTATTTTGATATGGTATGGAATTTCTGTTGTCTGAACTTATTTCAAGGAAGATAAAGAATGGTATTTTTAAGAGAAAACAAAATACTTCAAAATCAATTTATTTTAACAGAGAGAAAGCCAAATATTCTGGTTTGGTATTGATATAATATCTGGTAGTAAGATACTCACAAACCCCTTTTAAAAATCTTAATAAGCCCATCAGTAAGAGAACTTTGCCAAAATTTTAACACATTTCATTGCTTCTTTTTAGACACAGTAACTGTAGTTATTGTAAGCTAAGAAAAATGAAATAAACTTTCTGAAAACCTTCTGCAGTTTCAAGTTTTATCTTTGCCATCATTTTTTCCATTCTGAAATAACCAAGTCCTTTACTTTCAAACAAACTTCTCTCATTTTTTCACTTGATAAACAGAAGTATATCTATGACTTTCATAAAGTTATATGTTTCACCACTATTATCTCTAGGACAGTCTAAATCACTACTAACCAAATTAACTGCATTCTAATTCACAGACAACGCTGGGAGGTGGGTGATTGAGCGCTGCCTGATATGCGGTGCACTTTTGCAGAGATCCACAAAGCTCACAGCCACTCACGTTACCTTTGCAAGTTCTTCAAGAAGCAAACACACTTATTAATATGATCAGAACCTCATCCACTCTGTAATGAGGCTTTGGTATCCTCTCCTATATAAAAATTATCCATAGGACTTCTCTGGTGGCACAGTGGTTAAGAATCCGCCTGCCGATGCAGGGGACACGGGTTCAAGCCCTGGTTCGGGAAGATCCCACATGCCGCGGCACAACTAAGCCCATGCGCCACAACTACTGAGCCTGCGCTCTAGAGTCCGTGAGCCACAACTACTGAGCCCGTGTGCCACAACTACTGAAGCCTGTGCGCCCCAGAGCCTGAGTGTTGCAACTACTGAACCCGTGCGCCATGACTACTGAAGCCCGTGAGCCCTAGGGCCTGCGTGCTGCAACTACTGAGTCCGCGCACCACAACTACTGAAGCCCACGCACCTAGAGCCCATGCTCCGCAGCAAGAGAAGCCACAGCAATGAGAAGCCCGTGCACCACAATGAAGAGTATCCCCCGCTCGCCACAACCGGCGAGAAAGCCCACGGGCAGCAGTGAAGACCCAATGCAGCCAAAATTAAATAAATAAATAAATAGGTAATTTAAGAAACCAACATAAATAACATTTTAAAAAAATAAAAATTATCCACATATCTAAAAGTTATCCATTAGTTAATTCAATAGAGTTAACTAAAGATTTCAATGGAGTTAACTAAAGATTTCAATGAAGTTAACTAATTATTCATTAGTTAATTCAATGGAGTTAACAGTGTGTCTGTTAAGCAGACACACTGCAGAATATACTTATTAATATGAAGACATTGGCAGGATACTGATTAAACTTGATGGAACGCTAGTTTTCCATTTTCACAATCCTAAACATTCTGTAGAAGTAATATTCTGTACAGTAAATCAGTATAAAAAATGTAAGAAGACCAGATTAATTAGCGTCTTAATAAAATAACAAACCTGAATCCTATTAAAAATTAAACTGTATGCCTGTTTTGTACAACATACTGATAAAGTCAGGAAATTATACTTACCTTTCAAAGGAAAATTATTAAGCCAGTCTTGGTTGTTCAAAGATTTACATCAAATTAGTGAACTTGAATTTTTACATAAAAATGTTCCTAGCTAGTGGTTTTGTGAGGATTTTTTTTTTCTTAAAAACGTAGCATACTTAAAGTATTAAAAATTTGGTTTCATTATTGTTCTGAAAATGTTAGATGTATATACAATCACTTAATTTTCTCTAAAAAGCAATTAAACCAGAGCTTCCTTAATTTGAGTGTTTTTATAATCTAGTGTAATAATATCCCCTAGAGGTAGGAAAATATTTTAAATTCACACAATGAGAGGAAAAGACTTTTTTCAATTTCACACATGCAGACAACTTTCAGTTTTAATTCTACAACCTCAGCTACAGGTGAAGAATAAAAAAAGAAACAAATCTCAAGGGTCTGTTCTATTTTCTGTTGTTCAAAAAACAGTTTCTGAATTGGTCTGAGCTCTTACATGGTAAAATGAAAAAAGCAAGGATAACAAATCAGATTTTCTGTTGCCTCTCACTTGATGGAATAGTTTCCCATCATTCTGGTGGAGATTCTGAATCGCTGATGCACAAAGCAACTCACTCAGTTCTACCCTGGATGTTCCCCAGATTGTTCCAGGAGGGCTGGCCGAGTGGTCCCAGGTCCTTGCCTCTGGCCTTGGATGAGTTAGATAATGCACAGACAGACTAACGGACTTGGCCAAGAACTAGAAACAAAAGCCAAAAAAAAAAAAAAAAAAAAAAAAAAAAA
>NW_006788863.1:656230-692081 GCF_000442215.2 Lipotes vexillifer
AAAAAAAAAAAAAAAAAAAAAAAATTGAGGTCGGGGGGGACCTGGGAAGCAGAGAGTTATCAGAGGTAAAGTTCTGGTGGCACTTGGGATTTGGAGAGCCAAGGAATTATGCTCCTGGACCCCAAGAGCTGGGAATGGCAGTTTTCAGGCAAAGCTGTTTGATTCTCTCTGGCTGATGAGTCCACTCTGCAGCATCTTGTGAAGAACCTCTAAAGCTGTCCAAGTATAATTTTCAAACACTTAAAAACATGACTCATACAAATATTGAATAAACACATGTCAATGATTGTATTCAACTTGTTAATCAATGAGAACACCAACAAATGGTTTAAAGAAAGAGTAAAAATCATGTTGAAAAACTGGCTGTTTCTAGGCATTTTGAACGAAGAAATGCTAGACTAAAATCTCTAGCTTGATACAGAAACAGGTTAATATAAGACAGTAAAAGTGTAGCCTTTGGGTTACTTTTTCTGCGGACAGAAATCTACATGTTAACATATCTAGTATCTAGCCAGATAATAAATAGCAAAGTCAAACATAAATTCTCCTAAAAATAATCTTTGTGTGATATTCTTCATCAATGCCACAGTTTGACACTCTTCTGATTTTCAAGTTTTACATATTTCTTTGAGGTATTAAAAAAAACGTTTATGTATTGTAAGACAATATTGGTCAATTCATGGTTTAAAATAAAAATAACGTGTGCTTGAAAAGTTAAATAAAATGTATTTTAGAGTTGCACTAAAAAAACTGCTTATAATATAGGCCTCAGGTAACTTTTTTCAGCCTCTCTTTTTTTTCTTTTTGCTGTTTTTTAACCTTTTTTTAATTGAAGTGTAGTTAATTTACAATGTTGTGTAGTTTCAGGTGTACAGCAAAGTAATTCAGTTATACATACATATGTATATCTATTCTTTTTCAGATCCTTTTCCATTATAGGTCATTACAAGATATTGAATATAGTTCCCTATTATACAGTAGGTCCTTGCTCTTTATCTGTTTTATGTATAGTAGTATCTGTTAATCCCAAACTCCTAATTTGTAGGCCTCAAGTAATTTCATGGAGGAAAGTAATACAAAAATCTCCTGATTAGAGGTAACTCAAGCTTATGCATAGTGTATTTACTTCGAGTGAGATGGGCTGCTTGCTGATTCTCACTTTCAAGAGGAAATTTGTACCATTCTTATTTTAATTGCATTTTGAGACTTAAGGACTGTATCTCTTAGTCTTAACTAAAAATAGAATATAATTTTCTATTAAACAGAAGAGGTAAATTGTAAGTTTTTATTGTGTCTTTTTTATGTGTCTATAAACCTATGTGCCTCACAGAATTAAAATATTATGGTTTTCCAGCCTTCCCTGGTGGCGCAGTGGTTGAGAATCTGCCTGCTAATGCAGGGGACACGGGTTCGAGCCGTGGTCTGGGAGGATCCCACATGCCACGGAGCAACTAGGCCCATGAGCCACAACTACTGAGCTTGCACGTCTGGAGCCTGTGCTCCGCAACGGGAGAGGCCGCGATAGTGAGAGGCCCGCTCACCGCGATGAAGAGTGGCCCCCGCTTGCCACAACTAGAGAAAGCCCTCACACAGAAACGAAGACTCAACACAGCAAAAATAAATAAATTAATTAATAAACTCCTACCCCCAACATCTTCTTTAAAAAAAAAAAAAAAAATATATATATATATATATATATATGGTTTTTCAAAAGACTTACATTTACATGCGGTAGATAACTTACTTTGATGGAATAAACAATATTTTCACACCTTACGTACCACTCTCTTAAATTATATAAATAATATTGTGATTGGCATAATATAAATTCATTTGAGATATTATAGTGATATTGATAATTTTTTGCAATTATGTATGCATATGTTCAACAGAGTCTGCATTTTAACAAGATACCCAGATCTTATCTTGATTTACATGCCCACTAAATTCTGAAAAACCCTGCTGTAAGACACAGAATAAGTAGGACCCAGATTCTAATACTGTCTTTGCCACTTGGTAGCTTTGTCATCATACACAGTTTACGTAACCTACGACAGGCTGTTTTTCATCAGAAACTGGAATAGTAATGCTTATGGCTTAGAATTTCTGCGAGCATTAGGTAATTCTGTATCTACAAAGCTCCTGGCAAATCCAACAGTGTATCAATGTTAGCCAACACAATAATATTATTTAAAAAAAATGAGACTAGAGTTTAATTTTCCATAGAAACATGTTAGAATTAAGACAATTAACTATAGCATTCAGGGTCGTAATCCCTATGAAATAAAACTCAGTTAATTGAATGGGCAAATATTTACATTTCATTAGGACAAAGTTCCAACTTCTCAAGCAATTGTATGTAGACAGTGATTCTCCAATAGTAGTTTCAGATTCCGCAGCAGCATCAGAAGCAGCAGTATCTGGGAATTGGTTAGACATGCAAATTATCCAGCCCCAGCACTTACCTACCAATCAGATGCTCTAGGGCTAAGGCCCAGCAGTCTGTGTTTAACACTTCCTCTAAGTGATTTGATACAAGCCTAAAGTTCAAGAGCTGCTGATCTAGACCAACCTCCAGGATACCTGACCCAGGTACTTTCATAAGGTTATCTAGTGAATACTTCCAAAGCAGCAAGCCAAACCATGAATACCAGGCACCGAAACTTTGCTTAATGTACTTTGTTGGCATCAGTTTCCTGGGCCTGAGGGAGGATCATTTAGCTCTAATACCTAGACTATCTGGTTCTAAGAGCTTGGTGTTTTTGGTGTGAAAATCTCAGTTATGAGTTTCCTATGAGAGAAGAATTTTTCTAATTACTTGCACCCTCAGAAAATCTGCAACCAGCCCTTTTCCTGGTGATTTTTGACTGCTGTGGCCCTGTAGCTGGCTCTGAGCACACAGGGGTTGCGTCTTATTAAAAGAAGGCATAGAAGTGTTTTTGTAGCTGTAGAATATTCCCTTTAGTAACTTTTCTGCTCTTGTTTTGTTTACAGCGATTTCATTCCTCAGCTTCACAGCTCAGGGTGTTGCCAGGAGGCCTTAGCAACAAAGGCAGTAGAGGAAATAAAGAGATAAATTTTAAAAACAGAGTGAATTCGAACCTAATTTTTTTGTATTCTTTTTGGCTAAAATGAATTTGCAGGTGTTAGTTTTTAAAATAAGACGTTTGAAACATCCTACATCTGTTAGAAAGAATTTAATGATCACTTAGTTACCCAGGCATCTAATGAATTCATTCCCTTTGTGGCACCCATAAGGGGACAGTATTCATGAATTGGCTTTCTTTACTGGGAGGGATGTCAGTCATCTACACAGAGAAGAATCTTCCTCTGGAAATTTCTATACTGGGTTTGATAGCTTAAAGGGAGACTCACCCACCAACTAGTACAATAGTTTGTCCTCACCCACCAACTAGTACAATAAAGACACACATCTTACCTTTCACCTTTGACTACAACATTACGAGGTTTAGTTGTATGCAGAAAAAAATTCATTTCTCCGAAAGCTTTTCTGGTTGTCACATCTTACAACAAGCACAAGGTTCCATAGCTTTAGATGCTGGCTTCAAAAAGTAGACGAAAGATCATCATTTCAAACATCTCTGGAACTCACTGGGTGATTTCCAATTTTTTGGTTCTATTTCTTCTCTCAGACACAGGACAGATTTTGATCTTGGCTAGTTGTCTGTTTTCTCCATTTGTCCTACAGCTCATTAGTCAGTATTTTTTCTGTCTCTTGAACTCTCGGTTTCCTGACTTCTGGTATTGACCTGATCCCATATGTATATCGTACTTACATGCTCACATTCACACACATTTTTTGGAACCCTGTAATCACCTGAGATAATATTATCAGTATGTTGCAACCCACAATCCCATGATTCTCTGTATCCATTACATTTTCCAGTAGATACAAAAAGTATCTAGATATTAATAAGGAGTCTTAAAAGCAGAAAAAAAACCCACAGTGCACTCTAATAAATATGATAGAAATTTACAAAAAGTGTTATGGAAAATACAGTGGAAGAGGATGTATCACATCCTAAGCAAACAAGGAAACCATCCCAGAGGAAGTGATGTTTGAGCTGAGATTTTTACTAATGTATAAAGTGGTTAAAACTGACTGTTATAACCCTTCACACCCACTTATACTTATAGGTGAAACTCTACATAGTCCAAGCCTGTGACAGCCTCTAAGTACAAAAGCATCCTGTGAGATCTGCTTCCCAATCTCAGTCACATAGAGAATATTAGGGACAAAGAAACTCAGCATTTAGATGGCTTTGTGGGACTCACCTGTCTGACATTTTAATTGGTAGATTTATCTAGAGTCTGACAGTTTTGGTTGGGTAAGGGTAAAAATAACCACGAGTGTATTAGTTACCTAGAATTTGGGAGAGGTTAGCTGGGTGGTCTGATTTAGCATCTCTTGTGAGGTTGCAGGTAAGATGCTGGCTAGGGCGCCAATCATTTATGGTTTGATGGGGAATGGATCCACTTCTAAGATGGTTAATTCACATGACTGGTGGCAGGAGCCCTCATTTCTGCTGGTTATTGACAGGAGGCTTCAATTCCTCTTCGTATGCTGGCAGGAGACCTCAGTTCTTCATTTCATTAACTTCCCCATTGGGCTTTTTGAATGTCCTTATAATATGGCAACCGACTTCCTCCAGAGCAAGTGATCTGTCTGAGAAGAGGGAGACAGCCATGATGGGCAGATGCCAAAACCACACCAGAAAATGTATAGACAATTTGGATTGGAGGCTTGGCAGAGAGAATTATGAAAGGGAAACTAAACAAGTTAAGAAACTACTGCTTCCCACTACTCTTGGGGAACATACCCAAATCTTTACATTGCTTTCAAGATTCACCAGGTCCAAGAGTTGACTCCCTGTTAAGCCTCATCTCCTCGGATGATCCTGTGTTTCTCTCGCCCTCTCCCTCTCCCAGACACATTGGCTGATTTCCTTGAAGATCCTTAAATAAGGCACATTCCTGCCTTTTCACATTATGTACCCTCATTTGGAACACTTTTCCCCACACTTCTACCAAATTATTCTCTATTGAATTATCATACTAAACTTAAACCTCAGGGCTTCAGACCAAAACCTCTTGGTTTCAGTTAGTTGCCAAGCCATTTTCTCATACAAAATTGGTATTTATTATTATTAGTAGTAGTATTAGTAGCAGTAGTGTTTCAGGGTCATTTTTAAGTTTGCAATTATACATCTAGTAGTGTCTTTGTTTAATCTTTAAACTAAAGTTTAAGCCATATAAGAAAAAATAAAAACCATACTGACCTATTCCAAGGGCTAAGCACAGTGTTTGGTAACTTACACACATTTAGTCATTTCTTTGTGTGTGTGTGTATGTGTGTGTGTGAGATTTTCTTTTTATTTCTTTAAACATTTTTATTGGAGTATAATTGCTTTACAATGGTGTGTTAGTTTCTGCTGTATAACAAAGTGACTCAGATATACGTATACATATATCTCCATACCTTGTCCCTCTTGTGTCTCCCTCCCACCCTCCCTATCCCACCAATCTAGGTGGTCACAAAGCACCGAGCTGATCTCCCTGTGCTATGTGGCTGTTTCCCACTAGCTAGCTATTTTACATTTCGTAGTGTTTATATGTCAGTGCTACTCTCTCACACCGTCCCTGCTTCCCCTTTCCCTTCCCCATATCCTCAAGTCCATTGTCTACGTCTGTGTCTTTATTCATGTCCTGTAACTAGGTTTTTCATAACCTTTTTCTTTTTTTTAGGTTCCATATATATGTGTTAGCATATCGCATTTGTTTTTCTCTTTCTGACTCACTTCACTATGTATGACAGACAATAGGTCCATCTACCTCACTACAAATAACTCAATTTCGTTTCTTCTTAGGGCTAATATTCCATTGTATATATGTGCCACATCGTCTTTATCCTTTCGTCTGTCCATGGACACTTAGGTTGCTTCCATGTCCTGGCTATTGTAAATAGAGCTGCAATAAACATTGTGATACATGCTTCTTTTTGAATTATGGTTTACTCTGGGTATATGCCCAGTAGTGGGATTGCTGGGTCATATGGTAGTTCCATTTTTAATTTTTTAAGGAACATCCATACTGTTCTCCATAGTGGCTGTATCAATTTACATTCCCACCAACAGTACAAGATGGTTCCCTTTTCTCCACACCATTTCCAGCATTTATTGTTTGTAGACTTTTTGATGATGGCCATTCTGACTGGTGTGAGGTGATACCTCATTGTAGTTTTGATTTGCATTTCTCTAATGATTAGTGATGTTGAGCATCCTTTCAGGTGTTTGTTGGCCATCTGTATATTTTCTTTGGAGAAATGTCTATTTAGGTCTTCTGCCCATTTTTGGATTGGGTTGTGTGTTTTTCTGATATTGAGCTGCATAAGATGCTTGTAAATTTTGGAGATTAATCCTCTGTCAGTTGCTTCATTTGCAAATATATTCTCCCATTCTGAGGGTTGTCTTTTCATCTTGTTCATATTTTCCTTTGCTATGCAAAAGCTTTTAAGTTTCGTTAGGTCCCATTTGTTTATTTTTGTTTTTATTTCCATTTCTCTAGCAGGTGGGTCAAAAAGGATCTTGCTGTGATTTATGTCATAGAGTGTTCTGTCTATGTTTGTGTATGGTGTTAGGGAGTGTTCTAATTTCATTCTTTTACATGTAGCTGTCCAATTGTCCCAGCACCACTTATTGAAGAGGTTGCCTTTTCTTCATTGTATATTCTTGCCTCCTTTATCTAAAATAAGGTGACCATATGTGCATGGGTTTATCTCTGGGCTTTCTATCCTGTTCCACTGATCTATATTTCTCTTTTGTGCCAATACTATACTGTCTTTTTTTTTTTTTTTCTGTACGCGGGCCTCTCACTGCTGTGGCCTCTCCCATCGCGGAGCACAGGCTCTGGATGCACAGTCTCAGCGGCCAGGGCCCACAGGCCCAGCTGCTCCGCGGCATGCGGGATCCTCCCGGACCGGGGCATGAACCCATGCCCCCCGCATCGGCAGGCGAACTCCCAACCACTGAGCCACCAGGGAAGCCCTGTACTATACTGTCTTGATTACTGTAGCTTTGTAGTATAGTCTGAAGTCCGGGAACCTGATTCCTCTGGCTCTGTTTTTCTTTATCAAGATTGCTTTGGCTCTTTGGGGTCTTTTGAGTTTCCACACAAATTGTGAAATTTTTTGTTCTAGTTCTGTGAAAAATGCCATGTATAGTTTGATAGGGATTGCACTGAATCTGTAGATTGCTTTGGGCAGTAGAGTCACTTTCACAATGTTGATTCTTTCAGTCCAAGAATGTGGTATATCTCTCCATCTGTTTGTATCATCTTTAATTTCTTTTATCATTGTCTTATAGTTTTCTGCATATAGGTCTTTTGTCTCCTTAGGTAGGTTTATTCCTAGGTATATTATTCTTTTTGTTGCAATGGTAAATGGGAGTGTTTCCTTAATTTCTCTTTCAGATTTTTCATCATCAGTGTATAGGAATGCCAGAGATTTCTGTGCATTAATTTTTTATCCTGCTACTTTACCACATTCATTGATTAGCTCTAGTAGTTTTCTGGTAGAGTCTTTAGGATTCTGTGTGTTCAGCATCATGGCAGCTGCAAACAGTGACAGCTTTACTTCTTCTTTTCCAATGTGGATTCCTTTTATTTCTTTTTCTTCTCTGATTGCTGTGGTTAAAACTTCCAAAACTGTGTTGAATAATAGTGGTGAGAGTGGACAACCTTGCCTTGTTCCTGATCTTAGTGGAAATGTTTTCAGTTTTTCACCATCAAGAAGGATGTTGGCTGTGCGTTTGTCATATATGGCCTTTATTATGTTGAGGTAAGTTCCCTCTATACCTACTTTCTGAAGGGTTTTTACCATAAATGGGTGTTGAATTTTGTCAAAAGCTTTTTCTGCATCAACTGAGATTATTGTATGGTTTTCCTCCTTCAGTTTGTTAATATGGTGTATCACATTGATTGATTTGCGTATATTGAAGAATCCTTGTATTCCTGGGATAAACTCCACTTGATCATGGTGTATAATCTTTTTTATGTGCTATTGGATTCTGTTTGCTACTATTGTGTTGAGGATTTTTGCATCTTTGTCATCAGTTATATTGACCTATGTTCTTCTTTCTTTGTGACATCTTTGTCTGGTTTTGGTATTAGGGTGACGGTGGCCTCATAGAATGAGTTTAGGAGTGATCCCCCCTGTGCTATATTTTGGAAGAGTTTGAGAAGGATGGGTGTTAGCTCTTCTCTAAATGTCTGATAGAATTCGCCTGTGAAGCCATCCGTTCCTGGGTTTTTGTTTGTTGGAAGATTTTTAATCACAGTCTCAATTTCAGTGCTTGTGATTGGTCTGTTTATATTTTCTACTTCTTCCTGGTTCAGTCTCAGAAGGTTGTGCTTTTCTAAGAATTTATCCATTTCTTCCAGGTCGTCTATTTTATTGGCACGTAGTTGCTTGTAGTAATCTCTCATGATCCTGTGTATGTCTTCAGTGTCAGTTGTTACTTCTCCGTTTTCATTTCTAATTCTATTGATTTGAGTCCTCTCCCTTTTTTTCTTGATGAGTCTGGCTAATGGGTTAACAATTTTGTTTATCTTCTCAAAGAACCAGGTTTTAGTTTTATTGATCTTTGCTACTCTTCCCTTCATTTCTTTTTCATTTATTTCTGATCTGATCTTTATGATTTCTTTCCTTCTGCTAAATTTGGGGTTTTTTTTTGTTCTTTCTCTAATTGCTTTAGGTGTAACGTTAGGTTGTTTATTTGAGATGTTTCTTGTTTTTTGAAGTAGGATTGTATTGCTATAAACTTCCCTCTTAGAACCGCTTTTGCTGTATACCATAGGTTTTGGTAGCTGTGTTTTCATTGTCATTTGCTTCTAGGTTTTTTTTTTTATTTCCTCTTTGATTTCTTCAGTGATCTCTTGATTATTAAGTAGTGTATTGTTTAGCCTCCATATGTTTGTGTTTTTTACAGATTTTTTCCTGTAACTGATATCTAATCTCATGGCGTTGTGGTCAGAAAAGATACTTGATACAATTTCAATTTTCTTAAATTTACTGAGGCTTGATTTTTGACCCAAGATATGATCTATCCAGTAGAATGTTCCATGAGCACTTGAGAAAAATGTGTATTCTGTTGTTTTTGGATGGAATGTCCTATAAATATCAATTAAGTCCAGGTTGTTTAATGTGTCAGTTAAAAATTGTGTGTCTTTATTTATTTACAATTCAGATGATCTGTCCATTAGAAAAATTGGTGTGTTAAAATCCCCTACTATTATTGTGTTACTGTTGATTTCCCCTTTTACGGCTGTTAGCATTTGTCTTATGTATTGAGGTGCTCCTATGTTGCATGCATAAATATTTACAATTGTTCTATCTTCTTCTTGGATTGATCCTTTGATCATTATGTAATGTCCTTCCTTGTGTCTTGCAATAGTCTTTATTTTAAAGTCTATTTTGTCTGATATGAGAATTGCTACTCCAGCTTTCTTTTGATTTCCATTTGCATGGAATATCTTTTTCCATCCCCTCACTTTCATTCTGTATGTGTCCCTAGGTCTGAAGTGGGTCTCTTGTAGACAGCATCTATATGGGTCTTGTTTTTGTATCCACCAGCCAGTCTATGTCTTTGGTTGGAGCATTTAATCCGTTTACATTTCATATAATTTTCAATCTGTATGTTCCTATACCATTTTCTTAACTGTTTTGGGTTTGTTATGGTAGGCCTTTTCCTTCTTTTGTGTTTCCTGCCTACACAAGTTCCTTTAGCATTTGTGGTAAAACTGGTTTGTTGGTGCTGAATTCTCTTAGCTTTTGCTTGTCTGTAAAGGTTTTAATTTCTCTGTCGAATCTAAATGAGATCCTTGCTGGTTGGAGTAATCTTGGTTGTAGGTTTTTCCCTTTCATCACTTTAAATATGTCCTGCCACTCACTTCTGGCTTGCAGAGTTTCTGATGAAATCTCAGCTGTTAGCCTTATGGGGATTCCCTTGTATGTTATTTGTTGTTTTTCCCTTGCTGCTTTTAATATTGTTTGTTTTTATTTAATTTTTGATAGTCTGATTAATATGGGTCTTGGCATGTTTCTCCTTGGATTTATCCCAGATGAGACTCTCTGTGCTTCCTGGACTTGATTGACTATTTCCTTTCCCATGTTAGGGATGTTTTCAAATAATCTCTTCAAATATTTTCTCAGACTCTTTTTCTTCTGAGACCCCTATAATTTGAATGTTGGTGTGGTTAATGTTGTCGCAGAGATCTCTGACACTGTCCTGAATTCTTTTCATTCTTTTTTCTTTATTCTGCTCTTCAGTAGTTATTTCCACTATTTTATCTTCCAGGTCACTTTTTCATTCTTCTGTCTCAGTTATTCTGTTATTGATTCCTTCTAGAGAATTTTTAATTTCATTTATTGTGCTGTCATCAATGTTTGTTTGCTCTTTACTTCTTCTAGGTCCTTGTTAAACATTTCTTGTATTTTCTCCATTATATTTCCAAGACTTTGGATCATGTTTACTATCATTACTCTGAATTCTTTTTCAGGTAGTCTGCCTATTTCCTCTTCATTTTTTTGGTCTGGTGGGTTTTTACCTTGCTCCTTCATCTGCTGTGTGTTTCTCTGTCTTCTCATTTTTCTTAACTTGCTGTGTTTGTGGTCTCCTTCTTGTGGGATGCAGGTTCATAATTTGCATTGTTTTTGGTGCCTGCCCCCAGTGGCTAAGGTTGGTTCAGTGGGTTGTGTAGGCTTCTTGGTGGAGGGGACTAGTGCCTGTGTTCTGGTGGATGAGGATGGATCTTGTCTTTCTGGTGGGCAGGACTGCATCCAGTGGTGTGTTTTGGGGTGTCTGTGACCTTATTATAATTTTAGGCAGCCTCTCTGCTACTGGGTGGGGTTGTGTTCCTGTCTTGCCAGTTGTTTGGCATAGGGTGTCTAGCACTGTAGCTTGCTGGTCGTTACAATCCACGTACAATTGATATTCCACAGTATTAGTCTTTCTCTGACTTATTTCACTAAGCATAATATTCTCTAGGTCCATCCATGTGGACATGCATAAAATAATGCAAGTGGCATTATTTTATTTTTTTATGGCTGAGCAATATTTTGTTATACATACATACATATCACATCTTCTTTACCCATTCATCTGCTGATGGACACTTGGGTTGCTTCCTCATCTTGGCAATTGTAAATAAATGCTGCTATTAACTTTGTGGTGCATGTATATTTTTTAATTAGTGTTTTCATTTCTTCTGGATATATAGCCAGGCGTGGGATTGCTGGGTCATATGGCAGTTCTGTTTTTAGTTTTCTGAGGAACCTCCATACTGTTCTCCATACTGGCTGTACCAATTTACATTCCTACCAACAGTGTAGGAGGGTTCCCTTTTTTCCACACCCTCTCCAGCATTTATTGTTTGTAGACTTTTTGACGATGGTCATTCTGACCAGTGTGCGGTGATATCTCATTGTTTTGATTTGCATTTCTCTACTAATTAGTCATGTTGAGCATCTTTTCATGTGCCTGCTGGCCATCTGTATGTCTTCTTTGGAAAAATGTATGTTCAGGTCTTCTGCCCATTTTTGGATTGGGCGTTTTATTTATCATTTATTTATTTGCTATTGAGTTGTATGCCCTGTTTATATATTTTGACTATTAACCCCTTGTCAGTCACATCATTTCCAAATATTTTCTCCTGTTCCTTAGGTTGTGTTTTTCTTTTGCCAATGGTTTTCTTTGGTGTGCAAAACCTTTCAAGTCTGATTAGGTCCCAGTTGTTTATTTTTGCTTTTATTTCTTTTGCCTTAGTTGCTATAATTTATGTCAGAGTGTTCTGCCTTAGTCATTTCTTAGTTAAAGGATGAATGAAATATTCCGTGAGATCGTTGATAAAGATATGGATTAGTAAGATGTGTGGATTAATATGAATCAGTGTGATGCTGTGAAGCCAGGAAGTGGGCGGCACATGCAGGACAGATGCTAAATGAAGACAAAGGCCTGAGGGACTGGGAATCATCAACTGAGACATTCTGACTTGTTTTTAACTGGATGATAGGAAGTGATTATAGCAGGAGACAACACTGTAAAGTGAAGGCCTTAACTGTGAGAATTTTATCAGCCAGCCCCAGCCAGGAGCACAGTGTGAACTGTGCCGGTTCCAATGACTTGCCTCTTAGCTCCAGCCCTACCCCTCGGCACCTGCTCTCCGGTAATGGCTGGCTGACTTTGAGCATAGCCCTGACATCAGGCTTTGCCAACAGAGTGCACTGGGGTGACGTTACACACCTTCCCAACTGGGTCTGCCTGGCTGTGAATTCCCTCCCCCTTCCTGGCTCCTGCTGCGGAGATGGAGGGCATCCCTAGGCCTCTGTCCAGCCACATCCCCAAGGGAACAGCCCTTGCGGCGACCTCACTGCCCCAGCTCAAACTCAGTGACATCCTCCCGAGGCGTCTTCCTCTGCCCCCGGCGCCATGGGACCCTGTCTGTGCCTTCGCCCACCCTCCTGGCTCACCTTTGTCCAGGAGGTTTATTTCCTGCTACTTTTGGTGACCACAGACCAGCTCTGGTCTGGGCTACCCAACAGACGCTTCTGCCCTCCCGTGGGCTGTAGCCACACCTCCACCGATGTCTGAACCCAGCCTCGGGGAGGGTCCTCTGCAAGTTTGTCTTTCTTTCCTTCGCTCCACGGCTCGGGGGCTCCCGTTAAAGGTTCTTCCACATCTTTATAGCGACTCTCCCCTCACAGCTTCATCATTCATTCTTTAATATTAAACTTCTGCCTCCTAATCAGATGGAGGGTGATACATACACTTGCTCATCGCAGGAAGTTGTTACTTCGCACGTCTGGAGGGACAAAGAAGGGACGATGCTACTAGAACCAAGATTACCCTTTGGAAGCAAGAACTATGTGGGTGTCTCTGGCACCGTCTAGAGCTGCAGAAAAGGGACATTGCTGTCAGAATGCTTGCATGCTTTTTGCTTTTCTTCATCCGACAGTTTCCTGGAGGTGCTCCCGTTGGCGGAAATCAGCTGGACCAGCGAGTGCTCCTGGGAGTCTGCAGGATGCATCCTCCAGGCCTGGCTTCTCAGAAACACACTGTGGATCAGGAGAATGGCTGAAGAGAGGCGTCCAGGGCAAGAAGGGCTGAAGGGAGGTGTCCAGGGCAAGAAGACCAGTGACCTGCAGAGACTGACCTTGGTCTAAGCGTCAGTCTGGTGGTAAATGCTTCACAATCAGCTTTCCAGGAAAAAGGAAAGCCTGGCTTTGCAGCTTTTGTCCATTTCCCTGGTGTCACTAGTCTCAAGTGACTCATTTCAAGAAACAAACACCTCATCCCTGACCACGGGCTTGGGAAGACTTATGTTAGCACACCACTGTATAGCATTTATAGTTCCGCTATGCAAATACGACAGAGGAAAATAACCTCAAGGGCAAAGACAAGACTAAAATAATAAAGTAATTCAGAAGTGATGGTTTGACATGTTTAATATTTCTGTTTCTAATATACTTGATTTAACTGTAATTTTACATAATTTAGTTCTTAACAACATCTGTGTTCTATGGTGGACTTGTGGGAGCTGGTGGGAGCCACCGCAGGACCCCGCTGGGCTTTCAGGTCCTCAATGGGATGAGGGGCGGATACTTAGATATACAAATGTGACACCCAGGAAAGGAGTTTGAAGTGGTGATAGAGATTGGGGAGTTATCACTGCATAAGTGGTACTGGAATTGATGGGAGAGGACCCTGGGGAATTTAGAGAGGTCTGAGGATTGAATCTTCACTATTTAAAGAACAGGACTTCCTAAGGGAGACCAGCAAGGAAAGTTCAGAGACATAAGAAAAGATCAGTCAGCCTTCAAAATGATATTGGTTTCCTACCACATTCATGGCATGAGTTTTAAGAAATTTAATCTACAAAAAATAGTACTCGTCCAAAAATACACAAAGAAAGCAGGAGGATTCATTTACTATACCAGAGTTCTGTGAGCCTATAAAAGGATTTATCATAGAGTTTATTTCAGCAAAGGTATTCCTAATGCCTTTAAACTGTGGTATACCATTATTATTTTATTAACTGTATATATTATCTAATATAGTTAATATCTATGACATTAAATATGTATATTGACATGTATGTGTTTTTAGATGGCATCGTTTTTTAAAATACTTCTTTAACATAAAAGGTATAGAGTGTACATACATACTGTATGTGTTTTTCAAGTATAAGGTATTGGTCTATTGAACAGACTGATTATAATTATCACCATATAATTTGCTTAGTAACAAAATTTTCTTATTTTCAGAAGCTAGTACTAGATATTATAATGGATGCTAGACATTTCAAAGCAAGAAGTCAATCTATAATTTAAAATAATATATATTATATTGATATTATATTAAATATTTATAAGCTTTTATTAAAAATATATAACCATATATATGGCTAATGAGAACATACTCCTGGATTCTAGGAAAGCAAATAACCCAAGGAGAAGGGCAGAAGAAAAGTTGCTTGCGGGCATTTATATTTGCCTATTCCTTCTAGAATACCATGCTCAGCACTGTTAAGCAGACTTCATCTGAGCAGGAGGTGAGAGATAAAGGTTGGAGTAATAAATCCATGCTACTTGAAGGAAATAAGGAAGAAGCCGGATTCATGAGAGCACATTTGAAGGCAGAAGTCTTTAATGACATTGTGCGCTAGCTCCTGCTTGGTCAAGGTCGTATCATGGTGTGACATCTGTAACTCACTTGCACGTGCTGCCAGATGCACACAATGAATAGCTGTAACACAGCTGCTGAAATGGATTAGAGCTAAATGACTCAAGCCACAAGCCCGAATTAGAGCATCCGCCGGTCCATGGGTTCCGGCATTTTCCTTTCCTCCGAGAACCAGCTTACACAGAATGATGAAAAGCCTTTGGTAAGAAAGGCTGATGACATTTCTCTCCTGAAATGTCATCTCTTTACCTGGAGATAAGGAGCTGCAGGATGTTGACACCTTGCAATTTATATGCTAACAAGAGGCTTTCAAACAGTATCCGGAGCTCTGCCCTCCCATCGCGTAAGGAAGACAGGCATTTGTTGACAAATGAAAATGGTCGATCTCATTGTGCACACAGAGAAGAAATAAAATACAAATATAGACACATGTGCAAAACAGCATGAATTCCTTATCATTTTTACTATTATCTAGAATGGGCTAGCAATTACTCAGATTACTGTGTAGGCAGTTATTAATTTTTTAAAATCTAAATTGTAAGAGCAAGATAAACATTATTTTAGAAGTCTTCTTTTGATTTATCATAAAATCAGTAGTGTTGGCAAATGAACCTTACTATGAGACAGAAACAGACTCACAGACATAGAGAACAGACTTGTTGTTGCCAAGGGATGGATTGGGAGTTTGCGGTTAGCTGATGCAAACTAATATATACAGGATGGATAAACAACAAGGTCCTACTGTGCAGCACAGGGAACTACATTCAATATCATGAACCATAATGGAAAAGAATATATGTATTCTAGATATATAGATTCTATATACATATGTTTATATATATATATATATATATATATATTCTATCTATATATTCTATCTGTCCCTTTGCTGTACAGCAGTCATTAACACAACACTGTAAATCAATACTCCAATAAAATAAATAAATAAATAAAAATCAGTAGTGTTGGCATTTTGCCCATTAATTTGAATGCTAAATGAATGGCCCATTAGCTAAATGTGAGAAGCTAAAAAGCCTTTTTATCTCAGTTAATCAGAAAAGACATGAGGCTGCGTATATATTTTTACTGAATAGGAAGATTAGTTTTTAGCATCTATTCAGTGAGATATCTTGCTCAGAGAATTGCATTGTTTTTCTATACAGCTATGCCTGGCCAAAATTGCTCTCATTCTACTCCCTGTCTTCAGTGAAGTTAAACAGTCCCGATATTACTCACAGAAAATGACCAGAGTGAGATAATGTACCACTTTTCAAATGAAGTGCAGTTCTATAAACTGGAAAGAAAGTTGAGGAAGGCTGCAATCGTGTTTACCTGAGCCTGGGAAATCCAACTGTAGTGCTTTTATCAGTTGTACAGAATTTAACACCAGCCCTTGATCCAGCAGCTTTTAAAATGAGTTTGGATTATATGCATTCAGCTGCAATGTGCTCAGAACAGGACATATTCTTTGCGGAGGAATGCTCTTGCCTGGTGACAGTTGGTCTCAAGTTCTGGAAGCGTGGTATTACCGAGACAGCTCCTGTTTTAGTACCAGGATTCTTGGGAGTTTGATCTGCTTCTTCTGTGAACCATAATCTCAAGCTCAAGTACAGGATCATTCACACTGACGTTGTGGTTTATGGTGTATATGAGGAGGTAAAAAGACCTAACAATCTGGGCAGGTGGGACAGACAGAGCACAGCAAACATCCAAACAGCCTCTGGAGAGTAAGTAGAGAAGCTGTTGTGTCTGGATAGAAAGAAAGAGTTTAAATAGTGCCAACCTGAGAAAAACTCTGAAATAGGGAGAATTTGTCTTTAGCCGATTCTTGGCATTGTTTCCTATGCTGTTTTTTTTTTTTTTTTCCTTTTGCGGTACGCGGGCCTCTCACCGTTGTGGCCTCTCCCGTTGCGGAGCACAGGCTCCGGACATGCAAGCTCAGCGGGCATGGCTCACGGGCTCAGCCGCTCCGCGGCATGTGGGATCTTCCCGGACTGGAGCACGAACCCGGGTCCTCTGCATCGGCAGGCGGACTGTCAACCACTGCGCCACCAGGGAAGCCCACCATGCACTTCTTTTTTAATTAATTTATTTAATTTAAATTAAAGAGAGCTAAGACCACTAAGACCGCTGATGATTATAGCAAAGTTACTTCCAAAATTTGAAATTTATTGAACCAATATTGGGCCCATGGTGGGAGACTTTGGAAAGCTTGCTGTTCTACCTGCCTTTAGGAAACTGAACATTAAAAACAGAATTCATAATTCTGTTCTTCTGGGAAAGTCAAGTGCAGAATAAAAGCCAGTTTTGACATTTATAGACACTTCAAAATCAAACAATAGAGGATTTGTCATTGCTTCAGAACCCTAAGTGATGATTATTTTCTAGTTAACAGTATAAATATTTTACCTTCTTTTGCACCTCTAACTTTCACTTATGTTAAAAGTCTTCTTCACAGGGAACTATATTCAGCATCCTGTGAATAACCATAATGCAAAAGAATATGAAAAAGAATATATATACTATAACTGAATCATTTTGCTGTAAAGCAGAAATTAACACAACATCACAATTTAACTAAACTTCAGTAAAGTAAATGAAAAAAATAAATATTTGAAGTCATCTAGAAAAAATCCATTTTCTTTATGATATTATAGAATTAAGTCAAGGAATGTCTTTATTAATGGGCTACCCCTTGTATGTATTATGTTTCCCTTTAACCACTGTAAGAGAAATAAGTATACGTATGGAACAAGCCTGCATTGTTCTCAATTTCTCTTATAATTATAGAGGTTCCAAGGTGGTGTGTACCAGTATTAAAATGTGTTCTAGATAAGATTCTTTTGACCTTTGATTTAAAGAAAAATGTGATATTTCAGGTGACAACGGGCAAGATTGCAATGCAATTCTACATGATATATGCAGCTCTCTCCTTACAGCTGTATGTGACAGGGCCAGTTACTTGGACATTAATTCTCACATTTCTCAGTATGATCATCCTTTCTCCACTCCCAATAGATGGACTACAAAAGCCCCCTTGCCTCAGGGGAAATTAAGGACAAAAAGCCCCTTTCTGACTTTTCTTCTTGGATTTCCCTGCTTCTGGGGAGGATTATCCTGGGATAAGAGCCAGTGGATTTACATTGACAGAGGGCAACAGGGGTCAGGAAGGAGGCCTCAAGGTCAGAGGCACTGCTGTACCTGGACACTCATGAAACTGACCCTTTGGCGCTTTCAGCCACAGGGAAGGCTTGCAAAGTCCTGAACCTAATTTCAAAATCATATATTTTTTTCCTAAACTTTTTCTTGCCATATAACCTTCAGATGGCAGAATACACAAACCCTAAGTGAATTCCTCCTAATACATGTATCCTTGTAATCAACACCCAGATCAAGATAAAGAAATTATATTTATATTTCCCTTTGATCAGAGAGAGCTTTTCAAACTGTATATGCTCAGGTCCCCGTAACACTTGGACTCTTACCTGTTACAGGTGTTAAACATACAAAGAGACAGGACCCGAAATGAAGGCAAGGGTGTCAGGAGATAGCTCTCTGCTCTCTGCTCTCTGCTTTTATTTTATTTTTCTCCAGCCTTTCTGCGCCCAGGGGGGAGCGGGGTTCCCACCATCCAATAAGATTATTGGATACAAACAGGATTTATGAGGACAGTCAAGTCTTTATTTTATTTTGTTTATGTTGGAGCATAGTTGATTTACAATGTTGTGTTAGTTTCAGGTGTACAGCACAGTGAATCAGTTATACATATACATGTATCTATTCTTTTTCAAGTTCTTTCCCATTTAGGTTATTACAGAATATTGAATAGAGTTCCCTGGGATATACAGCAGATCCTCGTTGATTATCCATTTTAAATATAGCAGTGTGTACCTGTCAATCCCAAACTCCCAATCTATCCTTCCCCCCACTCCCAGTAACCATAAGTTCATTTTCTAAGTCTATGAGTCTGTTTTGGTTTTGTAAATAAGTTCATTTGTACCAACTTTTTTTAGATTTCACGTATAAGTGATATTATATGATATTTGTCTTTCTCTGTCTGACTTACTTCACTTAATATTCAGTATTACAATCTCTAGGTCCATCCATGTCACTGCAAATGGCATTATTTCATTCTTTTTAATGGCTGAGTAATGTTCCATTGTATATGTGTACCACATCTCCTTTATCCATTCACTGTTCAATGTCAGATAGTCCTGAATGGTCCTAACCAGAGATAATCATCTGGAAGAGAAGACCAAAGGGGATGCCCTGACATTAAACTGTTGTATAAAATATCAGAATACTGATAAAATTTAGGAAATGGAAGTGAACTCCAATATAGAATAATATTCAATTTACTGCCAACCCAATAAGATGGAGGCTTCAAGTTAACTTCTGGTTTCTGGTTCCATGATAGAAAATAAAGGAATTACCTTTTATTTTTCTTTTGCGACCTGAAGTTGTGGAGGTCAGTGTGTATTCGTTAGGTTAGGTTGTGATGAAGCACCTCACCCACAGCCAAGTCCTAAATCCCACAGACTTAACGCAAGAGAAATGCATTTCTCAGGGGGTTCCAGGAGGGTCTCAGTCTGGCCGACACACAGCTGCTTGCTATGTCCGTCTGTGGTCATTGCAGCAGAGGAAGGAAATGTGGCCCAAAGTGCAGAGGCACTTAAAGCTGGTGTCCAGAAGTGACACATGTCAGACCCTCTCCCTCACGTTCAAATGAAAAAAGTGCAGCCTTACCACATGTTTGGGTGATCAGCACCAAGGACAACACAAAGTTCATCCCAGCTACACAAACTACAGCTTTTCCATTTCCCTCAAGGAGCTGTTTGAATGCTAATGCGGAAAGCAGCATATTACCTTTCTTTGCAATTTCAAATATCCTCAATGAACACGCTAATCTTTCCTGTGTGCCATTTCAGGGTACTTCTGTTTTTCCTGCCTGCCAGCAGAGAAGGTAATAACTGTTTTTCAATTTCCCAAAGATTACTTTCCACCACTACATTTTATCAGGTTTTAGAATGGCATGTATGCCAAGGCAATCTGAGCATATATTTTACTTCTTTTATTGCCTTTTGCAAATACAGAGGCTCTATTCCTTTACATGCTGATTTTAAGGAAGTTCTTTATAAGAGTTTGGGTGATTTATGCTTTATTTTGTATTCCGTTTTTATTAGAAACAGGCCAGTGGCTTCTAGTATTTGAATTGGAATTTGGTTCACTGACAGTAAAATAGCAACCGTTTATCATACACTTTCAATTCATTCTTGTTCTCTTCATTATTTGAATGTGGATTGCGTCCATAAAAATGAAAAGTAGCTTTCACACGGCAGAACAGACATTCTATTTAATGGTTGGGGGTCACTAGAGTGTAGTATTGAAGTACATACATTTGGAAGCCGGACGCCTGGGTTTGAATCCCAGCTTTGACACTGTGTGACTTTGGGAAAGTTTCCTAAATTCTCCATAATTTAATTTCCTCATCTGGAGAAGATAATAGTAACCACCACCGTAAACTGCAGGGTCCGTGAACGGACTTTAAATGAATGCGTACTTGTAAAGTGTTCAGAATGTTTGTTATATAGTAAGCGCTATATGAGCTTTTGCTATTATTGTTATTGTTATCATTGCTATTATTATTTTAATCAGGGTAAACCCTACATGACGTTTTGCCAACCAAATGGTTTCATTGCATTATATAAATTGTATTCTGGCAATGGCAGAAATGATTCCAAAAAATAATGTGACTGGAAATAATGTCACACTTATTGTCAACGGCTATCTGCTGGAAAAACAGACAGAAAAGGTTAAGTAATTTGTATATAGTTACATAGCTCATAAATGATATTGTATATGTACCAAGTCCAGGGCAGAAACAGAGCTCTCAATGCACCTCACACCGTTACTGACCGGTGAGGTCCAAAACATGTGGCTGATAAAAAGAAAGGTTTATGGGGAAAAAGTAGCCAGCTGGGTTAAGGCTGCAATGGCCACTGAAAATGTAGATATTTTATTCATCTCTGTATGGAAGAGTACTGCTTTATTCCAGGGTTATCTATCTGATGATAACATATCTAAAACAACTTATTCATTTTGAAAGGAAGTAAATTCACTGTCCTGTTACATAGAAATACATTTCCTAACCAGAGAAATTGGTGTGAAAGTGTTTTCTTGATCAAAATATTTTACATTATCTTGCTTTCAGTTTCGTTTGTTTTTCTAATTGACATGTTTCTCTTTAATACCAACGAACTGAAACCTCCTTTTTCCTATTGTATTTTCAGTGATGGCTATTCTAAAAATTAATCCTTCTGTTGTAGAGCTGGTTTTTGCCCACAAATTCAGGTATCTTGAGAAACATAATCTTGATCCTTGATTATTCTCCAAAATGTGTGACATTATGGTATAGTTCCTTTAGATGAGGCCACATCTTTTTAATTTTTTTTTTTTCTGAAAAGCTTACCCCCATGAAACAGTTGAGGATGATAGCTATTATCTTGTGACTTCTTGTAGTAATGGAGGCTAAAGTGGCCGACATGGAGAGTTTTGAAATTTACTGACCGTGATAGATTCCCTTGCTAAGAAGCCCCTAAGAATCCTCTCTCCTAATCTGGACTGATCATGAATGCATTTGAAAACACATGGTCGTGTTTTAACTCACTCACTAACAAGACTTTATGATACGTATCAAAGAGAAGACTATTTGGATATCTTGGAAAATAATCAGAGAAAAGCTATAGTCCCTGCCTTTAGGGACATCACACTGGAAGGGAGGAAAAGACAATTAAAATAACGATTATAATAGTGTATGAAAATTTGTATGGTAACATATGGAAGATGATGTGGGAGAAGGTGGGGAAGTCTTCCTTGAAGATGTCCTGTCTACGCTGAATTTTGAAACAGAAATAAGAATTATACACTTGAACAAGTTTAGAAGAATATTCTTCCAGGAGGAGAGAAGAAAGTGCAGGTGCAAAGACTTAGAGGCCAAAAATCTCATGACAGTTCATGGAGCTGAAAACAGTTTATGTCGGCCAGAGCGTGACATGGGAAGCAGGGGAAGATGAGGGTCAAGCCAGGGGAACAGGTAGGGGGTGGTCAGCTCCAGCCTGATAACCAAATCTGGCCTGAAGCCAAGATCTGTGAAGAAACTCTACAGAAGCACAGCCACGCCTGTTTGTTTACCTGTGTCCTATGGCTTTTTGCACAGCGACAGCAGAGTTGAGTACCTCCATCAGAGACCTTACCATCTTCAGAGCCTAAAATATTCACAGTGTGGCTTCCCTTCTGCTAAGTTTTAGGCTGAATGATGTAGAACCATAGATGCCTTTCTAAACATTTTGATTTTTACCATGAAGACAATAAGAAGAACTATCACATAACTTTAAACCCAGGGGTTAGGCTGCCTTGTGCAGAATGCAGGGAGAGACTGGCAAGTACGGAAGCAGGGACACCGGCTCTGAAGCTGTTGGACATGAAATGCCCTGTAGGCCTAGACTTGAGGTCAAGGGCATCAGAGAATGAAAAGGAAGAGGTGGATTTGAGTGACTGTAAACTGATAATATCATCATGACATCATAGATTGGACACGTGGAATAAGAGGAGTGCTGATAAGGAATAGATGTTGGGCTGGCATCCAGAACGTATCTGAACTCATTCGTTAAGATGGGGGCTCAGGATGGGTGGATCAGAGGAAGAGCCGTGATGATGAATGCTGTCTGAAACCTGTCGAGTTGGAGGTGATTGTGGAAAAATAATTGGCCAAATCGAGAAGGCATTTTCCTACCTGGGTCTAGAACTGGAGAGGAAGATCTAGACTAGAAATAAAGATCGAGATATTAGCAGTTTGGTAGTTGAAGGTCACTGAGGAAGAGTTTGCAAGAAGATGGATCAGGACTTAGATGACACAGTAGATGGAGTTTCAGACATAGAAGTGATAACAGGGCAGTGTGTTGTTTTGGAATTGAAGGTGGGAGCCCATGAACAAGGAAGGGGAGGAAAGAGCAGAAAACAGTCCAGGACTCAGGCTGGAGGTGAGCTCAGTCACATGGGCTGGGAGGCGCCCATCAGACCATCAACCAGTAACGCACTGCCAATAAGGAGCTGCTGGTGGTAGAAACCGAATGGGACTTAGTAGTAAAAGTGATGAAAGGAAGGAGAAGCAATAAGTAACATAATTTTGTAAACAAAGTTGGCCACAGAGAGAAGAGGAGAAAAAAGACAGAGTAATAGCTCAGGGAAAGGAAAAAAAAATTTTTTTTCAAAGTTTTGTTTAGGGATCTAGAAATAGACACAGAAAACAAACCTATGGTCAACAAAGGAGAAAGGGGGAGGGATAAATTAGGAGAATGGGATTCACGTACACACTACTATATATAAAATAGATAAACATCAAGGACCTACTGTGTAGCACAGGGAATTACACTCAATATTTTGTAATAACCTATAAGGGAAAAGAATCTGAAAAGGAATAGATATGTACATATCTATGTATGTATAACCGAATCACTGTGCTGTACACCTGAAACTAACAAAACATTGTAAACCAACTATACTTCCATAAAAAAAGAAGAAAAAAATTAATGGTATTTTATAATAAAAAAGATTTATTTCCTAGAAAGAGGGGGGAATCTAACATTTTTTATATGATGAATGAAAATAGTGAGTAGGTACGGTTATAAGGGAAATTACATAAACTTGAGAGTTGATGAACCTTGGCTTGAATCTTTGCTCTGTCCATTGCTTGCTGTGTAGACTTTACATTTTGCTAAAACATTCTGAGCTTCAGTTTTCTATTATGTAAATGCAGGCAATAATTTCTACCTTGCAGGCTGATATTTTGAGTTGAGTAAACTTACGCTGGTAAATTACCTAGCAGAATGCCTGACACTTAATGGGGAGTTCAGTAAATTATTTTGCTATTTTTGTTAATAACTGTAATAATTATTTTTATATACTCATTCGTTAATACCAATGTAGGTTACCTTTTATTGAACCAAACTCTCAGAAGACTTCACGTATGAAGAGTTCAGGAACTCACAAAAAGCACAGAACTGTAAGGACACAAAGAGATTTTACTTACTGTGACCTTGAACCATTGGGGTACAGGGTCACTGTCTTGGCGAAGGGAAAGCAGGGTGAATATTTCTGAATGAAGTTTTCTGAAAAAGAGTGTGGCATCATCTAAAGCAAGCTTACTTCTCTTAATTTTAGTTTTCATAAAAAATGTATTTCATAGAAATGTTATTTGGATAAAAAAGATGTTCTGGATTATCATAATGGAAGCACCCTTTATCTGTGGTCTAGAATACATTCATCAGTTTCTCATGAGTAGCAGTGTGCTTTAGAAAAATCCTTCTCAAAATCTCACAAATTTGTGAAAAGCTCTCAGTGAGACACCGTGAGCTTCTTGATCCTTACAAGGAAAGGAGAAAATTCATTATATGCATTTCCAGATCTATTTACAAATCATTCTTGGACCACAGAAGTAGCACAGCCATGAATTCGTCATTTCAAGGAAATTCCCTACTCTGTTTCCTTTGTTTGAATGTTACATATGTTTGTTCCACAGCACAGAGCTTATAAATCCTTATGATTCCTTATTTGGAATTATCCTTCTGAGTCAAAACCAGACCATAAATTCTGTAATGATACAGACTAAACATGAACAACATGCTTCTACCACTCTGACCAGAAGAAAAATGTTCTCTCTTGGTGTGGTCACCTCGGAGAAGATAAATATCCTAACACAAAACCAGGCAGAAACCTGAAACTTTTCTTAGTCTTTATTCTTAAACTTTGGATTGAATTCAATGTCAGGTTGATAAATAAGAATATTTTATGTTTTATTATAGTCATTTTATCTCTATTGTAAAATCATTTTCATTTGTAGGACTCTGTTATGATAAAGAGGACTTTTTCTTCTGTCTTCCCATCTACTCCATAAAGAAAACAAATATTCAAGGAAGCATGTCATAAAAAGTGCTTGTGTGTGGTCCGGGGCCTGCTTAACGTAGAATCAAAGGGCTCTGTGGGACTTTAAGAGATTGTTCAGTTCATTCCACAACCTCCAGACAAGACTTCACCTAAACTCCCACGGACAGACGAGTTTACAGTGTCTGGGTCCGGCGTTGGAATAGCTACCCTGACCAGCTGCCAGGGAGTTTATTCTCAGGTTTAAGTCTCATTAAGTTACATCTCTGAACGATGAAATCCACAATCTCATGCTGGGCCTCAAATGGAGGGCGTCTGGATATTTGAAGCTTGCTCTGAATAATTTTTAATAATAAAATAAAATTAATAATTTTTAACACTCCCATCTTTGAAATATTAATCATACTGAATCCAACTGAAATGTTGGATAATCGCTTTAAATGCTTTAAATGCAGAACCCTCAAGAATGAAAAGTGTATAAGAGTAGAGTGACCACCTAGAGGGGTGGGATAGCGAGGGTGGGAAGGAGATGCAAGAGGGAGGGCATATGGGGATATATGTATATGTATAGCTGATTCACTTTTTTATAAAGCAGAAACTAACACACCATTGTAAAGCAATTATACTCCAATAAAGATGTTAAAAAAAAAAAAGAGTACAGAAGGGAAGTCCCAGTTTCTGTGTGTGTGTGTGTGTGTGTGCGCGCGCGCACGCACACACACGCACATGCATGCTCCCTTGGGAGTGAGGAAGTGGGCGTGTGAGAAAAGACCAAAAGCAGAGTACCTAAGTGTAGGAATAATAGTCTAAAGGTATTTTTTTGTAAAATCATGATTTATAAAACTTTATGTTGAAGGGAAGAGATATTCACATTTCAGAGGCAGGATAGCTACTCTTTGCAAGCTGATAAGATAGACGCTGATAAATAGATCACAAGGAAACACAGCCATCCTTAAAAGTATGCATTTGGGGTTTCACTTCCAGGGATTAGCAGGTAGAAAACTTGTTTTGCAATTTTACTATTAAAACGTAGAGGTGTCCACCTTAGCAGAACACAAGTGCCCTGTAGCCTACTTGTTTATGAAGTTGTGCTAAGAACCTGGCCAGGTAAGCAAAGGTGACTAAGGGGCCTCACCAGCCCCTTTGAAGTCTTACTGACTGAGATGCATTAACAGCCAAACTTCAAAGACCTATGCCTTGGCATTTTGTGATCCAATCACCCTACCTATTCAGCTGCAATTTATAGGCTGAGGAAGTTAAATCCAGAGTGGTTTAGGTGCTCCCAATTATGTTTTGCAAATGAAATTAAAAGTTCAAAGTACCCAGCTGCCTGTAAAGTGAGTTGGCAAAGTTGGGAGAAAGCTGTGGTAATTTGCTTTGAAGTTTGTTTTGTTTGCCAGTGCATCTTAGAGACTTGAATTTAATGCATAAGTTGCTTAGTATTCTAATTTATTTATTTATTTTTAGGGCAATACAGTCTGGGTCAAAAATAGAGTTTATATTGGACTACATTCTTTACAAAGAGCTGGATGGGATTATATTAACCCCCTAAATATAGTCACACACATACCCACCTCTCACACACACACACATACCCATAACTTGATATATTTGAATCCTAGAAGTGAGTTGAATTTCTCAATTTTGACCACCCTGTGTGTTAGGTTTTTTTTTTTATATTTAAGACACTGAGATTTATTTTTTGATTTGAATTTTACTTTATTTATTTATTTTTATACAGCAGGTTCTTATTAGTGTGTAAGCTTGTGAGATTCACTGTCATCCTAACCATCCATCACTCAGGGTTGGCTACCCATCCTAAAAAGATTTAGGGAAGGAACGTCAGAAGTTGCATTTTCACGACGTTAGAAGGACCAAGAATTATAAAATCAGATTCCAGGAAATAAATAAACCAGCTCAGTAAATAAAATCTAATGGGCCACATTTGATCAAAAATGTTAGTAGAAAGAGTTTCCTTTTTGCAGTACAATTAGACTCTTAAATGGGAAAGCGATCTCAGAGTCGGAGCTTATGACATTTTTCAAAGAGAAGGATCACATAAATATTGGAAGTGTCTGATTAAAAGTGGGTCTATAAATGATGCTGATGTTTTATTTTTGGGGGGGGTGGAAAAAAACCAACACTAACCTGGCTTTGCTTTAAACATAAATACTTTATAAGGCACATGAAATGTGAGACAGACCCTAGAGGCATTGTATTAAAGCACATTAAGCAATTCTTTGTTTCACTGGGGAATGTGTGTCTTTTCCTTTGCTCCATCTGTCTGCCATGGAAGGAGTGCTTATGCTTTTCTATTGCTGCCTCTGTTTTTTTTTTTTAACAACCTCAGAGTATAATTGCTTTACCATGTTGTGTAAGTTTCTGCAGTATAACAAAGTGAATCAGCTATACGTGTGTGTGTATATATATATATATATATATATATATATATATATATATATCCCCTCCCTCTTGTGTCTCCCTCCCACCCTCCCTATACCACCCATCTAGGTGCTCACAGAGCATCGAGCTGATCTCCCTGTGCTATGCAGCTGCTTCCCACTAGCTATCTATTTTACATTTAGTAGTGTACATATGTCAGTGCCACTCTCTCAGTTCTTCACAGCTTACACTTCCCCTGACCCATGTCCTCAAGTCCATTAGTAGTGTCATATGTCAGTGCCACTCTCTCAGTTCTTCACAGCTTACACTTCCCCTGACCCATGTCCTCAAGTCCATTCTCTATGTCTGCATCTTTGTCCCTGTCCTGTCCCTAGGTGCATCAGTATCATTTTTTTCCCCTAGATTCCGTATACATGTGTTAGCATACAGTATTTGTTTTTCTCTTTCTGACTTACTTCACTCTGTATGACAGACTCTAGGTCCATCCAACTCGCTACAAATAGCTCAATTTCCTTCCTTTTAATGGCTGAGTAATATTCCATTGTACATATGTGCCACATCTTCTTTATCCATTCATCTATGGATGGACACTTAGGTTGCTTCCATGTCCTGACTATTGCAAATACAGCTGCAATGAACATTGTGGTACATGACTCTTTTTGAATTATGGTTTTCTCAGGGTATATGCCCAGTAGTGGGATTGCTGGGTCATATGGTAGTTCTATTTTTAGTTTTAAGGAACCTCCATAATGTTCTCCATGGTGGCTGTATCAGTTTACATTCCCATCAACAGTGCAAGAGGGTTCCGTTTTCTCCACACCCTCTCCAGCATTTATTGTTTGTAGATTTTTTGATGATGACCATTCTGCCTGGTGTGAGGTGAAACCTCACTGTAGTTTTGATTTGCACTTCTCTAATGATTAGTGATGTTGAGCATCCTTTCAGGTGTTTGTTGGCAATCTGTATATCTTCTTTGGGAAAATGTCTGTTTAGGGCTTCTGCCCATTTTTGTATTGGGTTGTTTGTTATTTTGATATTGAGCTTCATGAGCTGCTTGTATATTTTGGAGATGAATCCTTTGTCAGTTGCTTCATTTGAAAATATTTTCTCCCATTCTGAGGGTTGTCTTTTCATCTTGTTTATGGTTTCCTTTGCTGTGTAAAAGCTTTTAAGTTTCATTAGGTCCCATTTGTTTATTTTTATTTCCATTTCTCTAGGAGGTGGGTCATAAAGGATCTTGCTGTGATTTATGTTATACAGTGTTCTGCCTATGTTTTCCTCTAAGAGTTTTATAGTGTCTGGCCTTACATTTAGGTCTTTAATCCGTTTGGAGTTCATTTTTGTGTATGGTGTTAGGGAGTGTTCTCATTTGTTTCTTTTACTTGTAGCTGTCCAGTTTTGCCAGCAGCACTTATTGAAGATGGTGTCTTCTCTCCATTGTATATTCTTGCCTCTTTTATGAAAAATAAGGTGACCGTATGTGCGTGGGCTCATCTCTGGACTTTCTATCCTGTTCCATTGATCATATTTCTGTTTTTGTGGTAGTACCATACTGTCTTGATGACTGTAGCTTTGTAATATAGTCTGAAGTCTGGGAGCCTGATTCCTCCAGCTCTGTTTTTCTTTCTCAAGATTGCTGGTTATTTGGGGTCTTTTGTGTTTCCACACAAATTGTGAATTTTTTTGTTCTAGTTCTGTGAAAAATGCCATTGGTAGTTTGAAAGGGATTACATTGTATCTGTAGGTTGCTTTGGGTAGTAGAGTCTTTTTCACAATGTTGATTCTTCCAATCTAAGAACATGGTATATCTCTCCATCTGTTGTATCATCTTTAATTTCTTTCATCAGTGTCAGAGTTTTCTGCATACAGGTCTTTTGTCTCCTTAGGTAGGTTTATTCCTAGGTATTTTACTCTTTGTTGCAATGGTAAATGGGAGCGTTTACTTAATTCCTCTCTCATATTTTTCATCATTAGTGTGTAGGAATGAAAGAGATTTCTGTGCATTAATTTTGTATCCTGCTACTTTACCAAATTCATTGATTAGCTCTAGTAGTTTTCTGGTAGCATCTTTAGGATTCTTTAAGTATAGTATCATGTAATCTGCAAACAATGACAGTTTTACTTTTTCTTTTCCAATTTGGATTCCTTCTATTTCTTTTTCTTCTCTGATTGCTGTGGCTAAAACTTCCAAATCTATGTTGAATAATAGTGGTGAGAGTGGGAAACCTTGTCTTGTTCTTGATCTTAGAGGAAATGGTTTCAGTTTTCCACCATTGAGAATGATGTTGGCTGTGGATTTGTCATATATCACCTTTATAATGTTGAGGTAGGTCCCCTCTATGCCTACTTCCTGGAGGGTCTATATCATAAATGGGTGTTGAATTTCGTCAAAAGCTTTTTCTGCATCTATTGAGATGATCATATGTTTTTTCTCCTTCAATCTCTTAATATGGTGTATCACATTGATTGATTTCTGTATGTTCAAGAATCCTTGCCTTCCTGGGATAAACCCCACTTCATCATGGTGAATGATCCTTAATGAACTGTTGGATTCTGTTTGCTAGTATTTTGTTTAGGATTTTTACATCTATGTTCATCAGAGATATTGGCCTGTAGTTTTCTTTTTTTGTGACACCTTTGTCTGGTTTTGGTATCAGTGTGAAGGTGGCCTTGTAGAATGAGTTTGGGAGTGTTCCTCCCTCTGCTATATTTTGGAAGAGTTTGAGAAGGATAGGTGTTAGCTCTTCTCTAAAGGTATGATACAATTCACCTGTGAAGCCATCTGGTCCTGGGCTTTTGTTTGTTTGAAGATTTTTAATCACAGTTTCAATTTCATTGCTTGTGATTGGTCTGTTTATATTTTCTATTTCTTCCTGGTTCAGTCTGGGAAGGATGTGTTTTTCTAAGAATTTGTCCATTTCTTCCAGGTTGTCCATTTTATTGGCATATAGTTGCTGTAGTAATCTCTCATGATCCCTTGTATTTCTGCAGTGTCCGTTGTTACTTCGCCTTTGTCAACTCTAATTCTACTGATTTGAGTCTTCCCTCTATTTTTCTTGATGAGTCTGGCTAATGGCTTATCAATGTTGTTTATCTTCTCAAAGAACCAGCTTTTAGTTTTATTGATCTTTGCTATAATTTCCTTCATTTCTTTTTCATTTATTTGTGATCTGATATTTATGATTTCTTTTCTTCTGCTAACTTTGGCGTTTTTTTGTTCTCTTCCTCTAATTGTTTTAGGTGTAAAGTTAGGTTGTTTATTTGAGATGTTTCTTGTTTCTTGAGGTAGGACTGTATTGCTACAAACTTCTTTCTTAGAACTGCTTTTGCTGCATCCCATAGGTTTGGTTTGTCATGTTTTCATTGTCATTTGTTTCTAGGTATTTTTTGATTTCCTCTTTAATTTCTTCAGTGATCTCTTGGTTATATAGTAATGTATTGTTTCGCCTCCATGTGTTTGTATTTTTTACAGATATGTTTCCTGTAATTGATATC
Source organism: Lipotes vexillifer (assembly GCF_000442215.2). NCBI lineage: Eukaryota > Metazoa > Chordata > Mammalia > Artiodactyla > Lipotidae > Lipotes > Lipotes vexillifer. The sequence goes on from NW_006788863.1 coordinate 686,824, forward strand.
TAGTCTCATTGCATTTTGGTTGGAAAAGATACTTGATATGATTTCAATTTTCTTAAAGTTACCAAGGCTTGATTTGTGACCCAAGATATGATCTAACCTGGAGAATGTTCCATGAGCGCTTGAGAAGAAATTGTATTCTGTTGTTTTTGGATGGAATGCCCTATAAATATCAATTAAGTCCGCCTTGTTTAACATATTATTTAAATCTTGTGTTTCCTTATTTATTTTCATTTTGGATGATCTGTCCACTGGTGAAAGTGGTGTGTTAAAGTCTTTTTTGTCTCTTGTAATATTCTTTATTTTAAAGTCTAATTTGTCTGACATGAGAATTGCTACTCCAGCTTTGTTTTGCTTTCTATTTGCACGGGATATCTTTTTCCATCCCCTCACTTTCAGTCTGTATGTGTTCCTAGGTCTAAATGGGTCTCTTGCAGCAACATATATGGGTACATCTTGTTTTTGTACCCATTCATCCAGTCTATGTCTTTTGGTGGAAGCCTTTAATCCATTTATATTTAAAGGTAATTTTCAATATGTATGTTCCTATTACCATTTTCTTTTTCGTTTTGGGTTCATTATTGTAGGTGTTTTCCTTCTCTTGTGTTTTCTGCCTAGAGAAGTTCCTTTTGCACTTGCTGTAAAGCTGGTTTGGTGGTGATGAATTCTCTTAGCTTTTGCTTGTCTGTAAACGTTTTAATTTCTCTGTCGAATCTGAATGATATCCTTGCTGGGTAGAGTAATCTTGCTTGTAGGTTTTTCCCTTTCATCACTTTAAATATGTCCTGCCACTCCCTTCTGGCTTGCAGAGTTTCTGCTGAAAGATCAGCTGTTAACCTTATGAGGATTCCCTTCCATGTTATTTGTTGCTTTTCCTTTGCTGCTTTTAATATTTTTTCTTTGTATTTAATTTTTGGTAATTTTATTAATGTGTGTCTTGGCATGTTTCTCCTTGGATTGATCCTGTATGGGACTCTCTTCGCTTCCTGGACTTGACTGACTATTTCCCTTCCCATATTAGGGAAGTTTCAAGTACAGTCTCTTCAAATATTTTCTCAGTCCCATTTTTTTTTCTCTTCTTCTGGGACCCCTATAATTCGAATGTTGGTGCATTTAATATTGTCCCAGAGGTCTCTGAGACTGTTTCAAATTTTTCATTCCTTTTTCTTTATTCTTCTCAGTGGTAGTTATTTCCACTATTTTATCTTCCAGGTCTTATCCGTTCTTCTGACTCAGTTATTGTGCTCTTGATTCCTTGTAGAGAATTTTAAATTTCATTTATTGTGTTGTTCATCGTTGTTTGTTTGCTCTTTAGTTCTTCTAGGTCCTTGTTAAATGTTTCTTGTATTTTCTCCATTATATTTCCAAGATTTTGGATCATGTTTACTATCATTACTCTGAATTATTTTTCAGGTAGACTGCCTATTTCCTCTTCATTTGTTGGGTCTGATCGGTTGTTACCTTGCTCCTTCATCTGCTGTGTATTTATCTGTCTCTCATTTTGCTTAACTTACTGTGATTGGGGTCTCCTTTTTGCTGGCTGCAGGTTTGTAGCTCCCATTGTTTTTGGTGTCTGCCCCCAGTTGCTAAGACTCGTTCAGTGGGTTGTGTAGGCTTCCTGATGGAGGGGGCTGGTGCCTGTGTTCTGGTGGATGAGGCTGGTTTTTGTCTTTCTCATGGGCAGGTCCATGTCCAGTAGTATGTTTTGGGGTGTCTGTGAACTTAGTATGATTTTAGGCAGCCTCTCTGCTAATGGGTGGGGTTGTGTTCCTGTCCTGGTAGTTGTTTGGTATGGTGTGTCCAGCACTGTAGTTTGCTGGTTGTTGAGTGGAGCTGGGTCTTAGCATTGAGATGCAGATCTCTGGGTTATCTTTCATTGTTTGATATTAAGTGGGGCCCGGAGGTTTCTGGTGGACCAATGTCCTGAACTCGGCTCTTCCACCTTAGAGGTTCACCCCTGACACCTGGCCAGAACACCAAGACCCTGTCAGCTATATGGCTCAGAAGAAAAGGGAGAAAAAAAAGAAAAAAAGAAAGAAAAAATTATAAAATAAAGTTATTGAAATAAAAAATAGAAAAATATTATTAAAAATAAAAAAGTAATAAAGAAAGAAAGAAGAGAACAACGGAACCAAAAAACAAATCCACTAATGATAACAATAGTTAAAATCTATACTAAAAAAACAAACAAACCAAGAAAAACTGGACAGACATAACCATAGGACAAATGGTAAAAGCAAAGCTATACAGACAAAATCACACAAAGAAGCATACTCATACACACTCACAAAAAGAGAAAAATGAAAAAGAAAAAATAATATATAAATAAAAGGAAGAGAGCAAGCAAATCAATAAGCTAATCTACGAATGATATTAAGCTTTAAATATTAAACTAAGATAAACATAAAGCCAGAAACAAATTAGATGCAGAAAGCAAACCCCAAGTCTACAGTTGCTCCCTAAGTCCACCGCCTCAATTTTGGGATGATTCGTTGTCTATTCCGGTATTCCACACATACAGGGTACATCAGGTTGATTGTGGAGATTTAATCCACTGCTCCTGAGGCTGCTGGGAGAGATTTCCCTTTCTCTTCTTTGTTCGCACAGCTCCCGGGGCTCAGCTTTGGATTTGGCCCCGCCTCTGTGTGTAGGTCGCCTGAGGGTGTCTGTTCTTCACTCAGACAGGATGGGGTTAAAGGAGTGGCTGATTTCGGGGGCTCTGGCTCACTCAGGCTGGAGCGAGGAGTCCCACAGAATGCGGGGCGAGCCTGAAGCCACAGAACCAGTGTGACATTGCACCAGCCTGAGGCATACTGCTGCTTCTGTTTTTTATTATGTTTTCCAAGTTAAAATCCAATGCTTTCTTCTGATTTTCTCCAAATGGAATCCATTTTATCTTTCTAGTGCAAACCTGTACTTTCTGAAGAGCAGATCAAAGATCTCTCACAAATTCCCAGAACTTTCCTGGGAGGCAGGGCTATTTTCTTGTGATTGGCATCTGAGCCAGTCGCTATGAGGCCAGGGCAGGGCCAGGGCAGGAACTACACTTTCCTTGACTCCCAACCCAAGTCCTGAAGCCTAGTCTGCAGCCACCCAAATAAAAACAGTGGCAAAAACAAACAGCAAAGGAGCTGAGCTATGAAAATGGTTCCTTTTCCTAAGAAGCAGATGGTGCAAAAACAAAAAAAAGCCTGCCAGTTTAATACATATCTTTTCAACTGCACTTTACATCCCAATGATTCATCAGAAAAAATGGTTTCAATAAAATGCCAAGTTGAAAACTGACACCCATTGGAAGCTAAGGTGAGCTCCTGGTTGGGGCACAGACAGGCTCTCTCTGCTGTGGTCCCTCGACGTCACCAAAGGGTCTGCCATGGTTGACAGGCTGCTGGGAGGTCCCAGCTCATGTGGGTTGTCAGAACCCCTGGGTGTGACAGGTCAGCCAGGGACAGAACAGTGATGACAGTCCCGGATCAGTCATCTCATGGTAGATGCATAAGGCCGTCGTCATTAGGAAGAAATATGGTACAAGGGACACAGTTGCCCTATGTTTCCAAACCTGCTGAAGGCGGCACTGGGACGGGACTGGGAGGGGGTCCCCTCTTCTCCAGTTAAGCATCAGGATGCGTGCCGGGCGCCCACACCTGCCCCATCTACTCTGGATGCTCGGCTCCAGCTGGCTTGGCTTCACAATACTGCCAAAAAAGGCAGAGAGCTGAGATGTAGACGGTGCCCTGGAAGCCAAATCCAGTGTTACATCCTTGATTTTCTGTTCTCTGCTCCTATGTAGCCCTGAGGATAAGAAGAGGTGAAATCATCTTGAAAGTACTTTTTGAAAACCGTGGGCTCATTTCTCCTGTGCAAATACTGCATCTACCTCCTCAGCGTCTCCCGCGGGTTGTTCGTTCCTCCTGTAATTCCGGAGAATGGCGTCATCTCTAAGAGAATAGATGGGTCTTTTAAAATAAAATTTAATTTAGGGGATGTCTGAAAATAGGCATCTCTAATGTGTATCAGGATCTGGAAAGAACTAGTCAGTTATATCAATATGAAGCTTTGTCTTCCCAAGGTCTGTGCCAATTCTTGGGACTGAGGTCACACACAGCATGAGGAGGCCTGTCCACTCTTGAAGGCCCCTTGAGTTCTCCTCATTTTTGGAGTTGCTTTAAAACTACAGCTCACTTATTAAAGATAACACTAAGTTATTGAGCAATACCTCCGCCCTGTAAACTTTTCTAAATTCTACTGACATTGGAGCTCAGCGTTCCTCCAATGATTAGAAAAGAAAAAGGACAGTTGGCAAGTCATTTGTTACAGCATGACAGAGGTGGGACTCAAGGCCTGAGCTGTGCTCTAGAATAATCTCCAGTTGTGCTGGGCTGTATTAACATCCCCCAAACCAGGACTGTGCTGGCCTCTTACTTCTGTTATCCTCGGCTAACAGTGATAACACTGCCCTTGCCTCTTGCCAAAAGGGTTGGAAGCAAGGGTCACCTCGGTGGCTGATACAGTGACTTCCAAGGCTTCTCCCTGCTCCATACTGAATGATGTTTGCCCTGAAAGAGGAAGGTGGTCCCACAGGGTTAGGACAGGCACGGTACACGGGGAATAAGGAGGTACCAATGCCTAGTTTTGGGGTTTGTGATGAGGTTTAGAAGGAATGGCATACAGCAGGCCTTCACAAAGGATATATTGTTACTTCCACATAATCTACTTTATGAATTTGGAAACAGGTCAGATATTTCATGGGAAGAAGCTGACTACCATCTCACTTAAAATATGAACAAAAAGAGAAAAAAGGTGTTCCTATCTAAGGGACTTTTATAGTCTCAATTTCCACTGGCTATCTCAAACTATTAGAGTTAAAGATAAAGAAACAGATACCCAGAGTCTGTGACCCAAGACAATTGCTATATTATGTGTCATTTATTTTAAAATGCCTCAACAAAGACAGTCTGACATACACGTTTACCTCAATTTATGCCATTGGGGCAGTTTATCGACATTTTACGTTTTCTAGTCAGAAATACACACTCCAGGTGGCTCATTAGCATTTGAACAAATGCTTCCTTAGTTAGCCAGCATTTTGAAAAAGCAAAGAGGCAAAAACATAGACCCAAGCAATAACAACACAAGTCCACGCTCCAAAACAGGCTGCCTCAGATCATTAGCTGTCTTTATTTTCCCCAAACACGAAATGGTTGCTAAATAGCACGGAAGTGACTAGAGATTACTGTTTGTTGGTGGAAAGAGGGGTGTTT
>NW_006788863.1:692220-701074 GCF_000442215.2 Lipotes vexillifer
GGTGTTTAAGGGGGGTAGATTGGCTGGAAATATCCTGTGAGCCTGCCTGGCAGTGGATAGGTAAGTGTGAGGATACAGTGAGCTAGGACGCACAGACCACTCAAAATGACACTCAGGTTTTAGGACACCTTTACCCTGCTTTTACCACCTAGCTCTCCTTGAGAAAAAAAAAGAGAAGTTAAATTCTGCCATTAGCCTATTTTTAGAGCAGTCTTGGTAAAACTTTTGTGCTATCATAGCAGCTGAAAGTGCAGAGAGCTGAGCTTCCCTGAGCTTGCATAAGAGCTTGGATGACTGTTTTATTGCCACTTAATGATAAATATTTATGTCTGATAGACTTTGATCTGAAACTTCTTTCATTATAACATGAAGTTGGAATGGGCAAAAAACAAAAACAAAAACAAAACCCGCCCAAGTAACTGAAAGTTCACAATATTTTTATAAAACAACAGAATAATTCTGATAAAAACAAATTGACACAGGTGATAACAATATCCCACGTAGTCTGCAACATGGTCCCGGGATCCGATCCCTGGACTGGCTTCTATATGATCATTATGCCTCTTTGAAGGGGGTCCTCTGTATTTATTGTGGATCACGTCCTGGGAAATCGCTCGTAAATCCGTAGTAGCCTGGATTTAGGAATGATGACGCCCACCAGGTGGCAAGAGCCTCTCACTGACTTCTCAAGTCCCCTGCTCTCCTGGAGCAGCCTGTGGGTCAGTGTCCTTTGGTAGAAGTTTCAGGATTAGAGCTTCTGGGAGAGTTATTTGCTGGGGCAATCGCTGTGTTAAGGCAGGGCCTTGACACGCATAAAACTTCTCCTTAAAACTCTGCAACTCAGACTTCCCTGGTGGCGCAGTGGTTGAGAGTCCGCTTGCCGATGCAGGGGACACGGGTTCGTGCCCCGGTGCGGGAAGATCCCACGTGCCGCGGAGCGTCTGGGCCCGTGAGCCACGGCCGCTGAGCCTGCGCGCCCGGAGCCTGTGCTCCGCAACGGGAGAGGCCACAACAGTGAGAGGCCCACGTACCGCAAAACAAAACAAACTCTGCAACTCGGCAGAAGATGGCTGTGTCCGAGGAATCTCTTTCTTCCCTTCGGGGCTCTCGTATGACCTGGCGTTTAGGTTCAGCGGAAGCAAAATGTACCTCGAAGCAGCGGAGCAAAGAGTCGCATCAGTCACAGGAGTCCTTTCTCCTTACCCCCTTTTGACTTCCTTCCTTCCCTCCCTCTGAGCTTTGGAATCGGTATGATTCCCCAGCTCCGTAAGGGGTACAGCCACCGCATGCTGCCAGCGAGGGGATTTAGAGCTGATGCCTGCCACACCCGAATCCCGCAGAATTCACCCTCGCTCCAGACTGCAGGGCCGTTGCTGCCACAGACCATAGGCTCAGCCCTAGAGGATGAAACCTGTGCGCCTCATTTCAGAGGGAAATTTTTCAAGTGTTTTTAGGGGGAAGAAGGGGAGAAAAGAATTGTGACTGAATTTCACTAGGGTTCTCACTGTTTAGTGACAGCAACCTAAACAATATTGTCACTCACTATTCTTTTACTTGCGTTCAAATACCCACAACACCCAGGTCACATCTATTGACTCATTAATGAGAATGATCATAGGCCTTCAAGGACTGTCAGGTCATCCCTCCAAACTGTAAAACTTTGTTTTTAAAGTCTTCTTTAAATTGGTCAGAACACTTGGATAGTGTTTTATTCTTCAATCTTATATGAATAAAGAATTATTGTATCAGCATATAAAGGACCAGAGAATTTCCTTGAGAGGGAAGAGTATACTAGGCAAAATAGACTTTTTATTGTACTGTTTGGATAACAATTGATGATCAGTGAGTTATTCCCCCAACTATAGACCCATGGCTTTGCACTTGGAAAACTGGGCACCCATTTCAAATCATAGATAAATTGCATTGCAGGGTTTTGCCAATGTGGCATGAAACACGTAACCCTATTAGTAGCACTGAGACACCAGAGCCTAACGCTCACAGAAGAGGTCCTCTCAGTATAATTAATTAACACACATACAAAGTGGATTACTTCTGCGACCAACTTGCTGGTGACACCTGGGTCTGCAGGCATACGTTACACTGATTAGGAAGGCCCTTTTTCTCCCCTCTTCCTACTACACATTATTAGTTGTCACTTGTTGATGGACTCCTGATAAACTCAGTTTTACTCAGAGTGAATGATGCCCTTGGATCCTTCTAATCCAGCTTTTATCAGCACGTGTTTGTCTTAACAGTAGGAAGCTGTGGGGTGCTGTGATTTAGGACATATATGTTGCCCTTTTATATACTGGGGGAAAATTTTTGTTTCTACCCAGAAGAATAATAACCAACCAAATGGAACAAAATATTCCCCTCGGGCTTCCCTGGTGGCACAGTGGTTGAGAGTCCGCCTGCCGATGCAGGGGACGCAGGTTCGAGCCCCAGTCCGGGAAGATCCCACATGCCGCGGAGTGGCTAGGCCCGTGAGCCGTGACTGCTGAGCCTGCACGTCCGGAGCCTGCACTCCACAACAGGAGAGGCCACAACAGTGAGAGGCCCGTGTACTGCAAAAAAAACAAAAACAAAAAAAACCCAAAAAACTAAAAATAGAACTACCATACGACCCAGCAATCCCACTACTGGGCATATACCCTGAGAAAACCATAATTCAAAAAGAGTCATGTACCACAGTGTTCATTGCAGCTCTATTTACAATAGCCAGGTCATGGAAGCAAGCTAAGTGTCTATCGACAGATGAATGGATGTATACAATGGAATATTACTCAGCCATAAAAAGGAACGAAATTGGGTCATTTGTAGAGATGTGGATGGACCTAGAGTCTGTCATACAGAATGAAGTAAGTCAGAAAGAGAAAAGCAAATATTAACGTGTATACGTGGAATCTAGAAAAATTGTACAGATGAACCTATTTGCAGAGCAGGAATAGAAAGACAGAGGTAGAGAATGGACATGTGGACACGGGGGGCGGGGGACATTTTCCCCAGACTTCACTCTAATTCCCTTTTCCATTGACTGATAAATATATTTCTCTGTTAAACACATTTGTAACAGAAAATGCCAACTCAGGGTGAATGGCAGGCAGAATTGGTTTTCCCACTTCTCATATACATAGACTTTTTCTCTGACCACTGTCCAGTGGCTGGAGGGGACACATGATCCAAGTTTGGTGAGTCAACCGTGTGTGAGAATAATTTCTGGAAGGTTTTAAAGAGGGATGCACTTATGAACTATATTGACTGAATTTCAAGGGTTAAATCCACTTTTCATTCCTGGGTTAAACCATACTTGGTGGTGAGACATTAACATCTTTCTCTGTTGCTGGATTTGATTTTCTAGAAATTTAAAGTGTTTTTGCCTTTGTGTTCAGGAGAGGTAATGGTCTGTAGTTTTCTTGTGATATCTTCATCAGTTTTGGCATCAGAGTATGCTCCTCTTATAAAACACACTGGAAATTTTTTGCTCCAAATCCTTGTTTTCCAGAATGAAGATCAGTTTTATTTCTTTTCTAGGTTCAATAGAATTCACTTTTAAAACAATTCGTGACTGGAATTTTGTTTATGAGAAGGTTTTCCACAAGGAATTCAATTTTTTCATATGTCTACCACCATTTGGATGTTCTATTTCATCTTCTGTCAGCTTGAATAAATTGTGGTTTTTAAAGAAAGTTGTTTATTTCACCTAGATTGTTGGATTTATTAGTGTAAAACTATTCATATTACATATTTGAGATGTCATGTTTAAATTTTATTATATGAATGTTAAAATTAGATTGAGGTACACAGATGTACATGTGAATATACTTTAAACATTTGACAAAAAATATGATTGACAAAGAGTTAATATTTTTCTTATCTTAATATGAGTTCTTAAAACTTCATACAGAAAATATTGGAAAAATGGGCCTAGCACATAAACAGAAAAATCACAGAAAGAAATAAAAAGAGCCAACATATATAAAAAATAAAATATTTTTGTATGCAATACAGTGAAAATGTAAACAATAATGGGCTATCAATTTTTCTTTTAAATTGCCAAATGTAAAATAGATAGCTGGGGGAAGCAGCCACATAGCACTGGGAGATCAGCTTGGTGCTTTGTGACCAGATAGAGAGGTGGAATAGGGAGGGTGGGAGGGAGGGAGATGCAAGAGGGAAGAGATATGGGGATATATGTATATGTGTAACTGACTCACTTTGTTATAAAGCAGAAACTAACACACCATTGTAAAGCAATTATACTCCAATAAAAATGTTAAAAATAAAATAAATTGCCTTCATTTTAATAACAACACTCAGTGAGGATGCAGTGACATACACACTTATTTACTGTTTGGTTTGGTAGCCTTTAGGAAGAATTCGGGTCTATGATTTGAAAACCTTAAAACAGTCATGCCTTTGACCTTGTAGTTCTATTTTAAGGAATCACTACGGAAATATAATTAGGGACTTGAACAAAAAGTCATGTTGAAGGTTGTCCATCATAATAATGTTTATAGTAGCAAATATTTGAAAGCAATCAAAATGAGAACAGAATTATATAATATTTTAAAGTTGGTAGGATATTGTATTAGGATACCAATAATAAGGCTTTGGGAAAATATTTAATGGCATGCTTTAAATATAATTTCAAATAAAAATAAGCAGAATTAAAGCTGAATTGAGGGTATGACCTCAGTAGTTTCAATGATTAATATTTTGATAACAAAACATACTTTTTTTGTAAATCTAAAGTCTTCATATATTTTGTAATCTATGGCATTTACTTGCTATTAAAGGCTTTCATAAAGCAAATTTGTTGATAACTGCCTTTTTCCTCTTGCAGTAGACTTCTTTAGGATTCAAAATGCTTCATGATGTGCCGTGAGTTTATTTAGGATTTACTCTCATCGTTCCTTTGAAAGTTTAAACGTGTTCCATGCTGATTTCTTTCAACCTATGAATTGGTCATTCTGATGTTATTGTCTCACTTTAAAAATATAAAACTTTCATCACTTCAATACTAGAATTATGTTATCAACTTAATTGTATGAAAGAATTTTATAGATCTTTACATTATAGAATGTTATAGATTATAAAACACAATTTTCTGTTCCTTTTTTATTTTTATGGAAAAAACAGAAGCTATTTATTTCAAAAGGATTTTCTTTGTTTGCACTTATTTAGCCAATTTAGAATATGGTGAGAAATATAAATTGACTTTTTAAATGACAATTTAAATTTTATTTTATCCTGTGATAAATATACATGAAATACACTTTTAGAATTATTGTTTGTGTAATGCTATTTGTAACACTTAACTAAACCTTGTTACTTATGATTTTTTGTAATAAGCATATGTCAGTATAAACTAATCATTCATATTATGAATATTTAAATTAATTTGATAATTACATTTTACCTGTAATATTAAATTCTTGTTACAAATGCTTCTTTTAAATTTTTTGATAAAACGAAAATTGATTTTCAAAATATAAAACATAGCCACCACATTAGCCCCTTTGAATGAGTTAAATATTCATACCAATCAAGATTTAGCTATTTAGGTTGACTGTTTTAAAATCAGTTGACTCATTGGAGAGATTCTTTTGGAACTGAGTACATAGATGGGGAACTTACTGAATTTGTAATGGCAGAAAGGTGTTTCTGATTCTTTTGGTTTTATATACTAGAGCTTGCAATATTGAAGTGGTTCTAATGATCTCACTTATACGTGGAGTCTAAAAACAAAACGAGACAAACAAAAATATCTAAGCTGATAGATACGGAGGATAGATTATAGATGGGTGGTCATTGGGTGGGAGGGGGATGCAAAATGGGTGAAGATGGTCAAAAGTATAAACTTCCAGTTATAAAATAAATAAGTCCTGGGGATGTAATGTACAGCGTGGCAACTGCAGTTAATAGTACTGAATTGCATACTTAAAAGTTGCTAAGACAGTAGGTCTTAGCTCTCAACACGAGAAAAAAATGTTATAACTATGTATGGTGATGTATGTTAACTAGACTTATTGTGGTGATCATTTCACAATATTTACAAACATCAAGTGGCATTGTATACTTGAAACTAATATAAGGCTATATGTCAGTTATACCTCAATGTAGAAATAAATAAATAATGATTCTACCACATTCACCTTGGAATTACATGGGGCTGTAGGAACCTATGAAGCTGCATATAATGTGTAGAATTTTATTGAGAGACAAGTGTGTTCAAATCAACAACAGAGTTAAATGACTGCATTATTTGTTGAGACTTGAGACTGTTTCTGGCCCATGATGGGCTAGCAGTCTGTCTGCGTGATGGCTGGACAACAGTAAGTTGTTCACTTTGAAGCACTCTTCTTTTTTATTGAAGTGTAGTTGGTTAACAATGTTGTGTTAGTTTCTGCTGTACGGCAAAGTGACTCAGTTACATATATAAATGTATATATATACTTTTTTCATATTCTTTTCCATATGGTTTCTTACAGGATATTGAGTAGAGTTCCCTGTGTTATATAGTAGGTCCTTGTTGTTCACCTATTTTATATATAGTAGTGTGTATTTGTTAATCCCAAACTCCTAATTTAACCCTCCCTCATCTCCTTTCCCCTTTGGTACTGTAAGTTTGTTCTCTATGTCTGTGAGTCTGTTTCTGTTTTGTAAATAAAGTCATTTGGGTTGTATTTTAGATTCCACATATAAGTGATATCATATGGTATTTGTCTTTCTCTGTCTGACTTACCTCATTTAGTACTAGAATCTCTACGTCCATCCATGTTGTTGAAAATGGCATTATTTCTTTTTTTGTGGCTAATATTCCATCATATGTATGTACCACATCTTCTTTATTCATTCATCTGTCAATTGACATTTAGGTTGTGAAGCGCTATTCTTAATGCACAGCCAAAAAGATAGACATACTCAAACAGATAAAGTTTTTAAAAAATTATTGTCTATGAATGTATTAACGGATTTAAGAACATTCACAAACAAGAAGAAATTCTCAAACTGTATTTGAAAAGTGTTGGATGATTCCCTAAAACACACTTGTATGTATATCTGTGCACACACACATGTTCTTACACACACACACACACACACATCAGGCTACGTTTTTCTTTCAATATCTTCTGTGAACATCTCTAAACATGTTTTTTCCTTAACATAGTGAGATCTGGGCATTTAAAGAGGAAGCTCCAGGCTTATAAGAAATAGCTGAGCATTTCATTTTATGTAAGGATGCAATTAAGATATGAGTATCTGGTAATTCTCTTAAGATTAACTGATTGGTATTTTATTTAAAGAACACACAGCTATCATAGTCAGAAGTACATATATTCAAAATATTCTCTGTCTGGTCACTTGAGGAACATTAATGCTGAAAACTGCAAAGTAATTCACTGGTCTATTTTGAGAGAATTAAAAAATCAAGAATAAATATTTCTTTCTTTTTATTTCTCAAAATAAAGTTTGCTTATATTTTCTTTCATCGACTTAAAAGCCCATATATATATATATATATATGGCCAATGATAACATGTGGTTAAAATATGAATTATGAGCTCAGATATGAAGCAATAACTGCATGAGATTACTTGGTATATAATCTCTCATCCAAAGATACAAATATGTGAAGGGAAAAAAATGTGTTCTAAAAACAGAAAACTTTACTGCAGGTGCCTGCCATTGGCAAAGTCATATAATAAAGTAGTTGGCATTGATCTATGTTTTCGTAAACCCTGTGGTATTTTGCAGGCTTATTAGCAGAGTGTACTTTGTAAAGTTGCAGGTTTAAATGCATTTCTAAGGGTGAGTACTGCTCACAATGAAGAAATGTGTCCCCTTGCTTTTTCAGCAGTTTTTATAAATGGCTTCCTGTGGGTTTGAAAAAGAAGGCAGCTCTCAGATAAAGCTGACCTTGAGACACTCAGAGGTCCTCCACCCCCTGTATAATATCAACGTGAACCGCACTGAAACATTCAGAATTTGGGTCTTCCTCATTGAAAGCTAATGGAACAGCCAGAATTGAGCACAGATTGTGGTTGTTAACTACCCCTCCACTGAGAATATGTCATTTTGACCCTAATAGGAATGACAAATAGTAGCACAAAAGCCCTGTAGAATCCAGGCTTCAGTTAAGGGATTTCACTGCCAGACCCAGGACACCACAAAACGCTCCTCTCTGCCTTTTTCACTTCAACCGTGACACTTTTTTGTTAGTTATTTTAACACCCACAATTTACCTTTGCTTGTCTTTTGCAATACTTAACATGCAAGCCAAATATTTAGCAAGAGATTGTTTTTATTCCTTTAATAGAATGCTTCCATTTTCTTATAATCTGTTTAGGTTATAGTTGTTTTTTTAATTCCCATTACATATTTCAGGAAAATCATAATCAAAGTAATTTTCATAACCATTGATGATTACCTACACCATCAAAAACAAGCACTTTGAATTTCTAGAGGGCGTGAAAGGAAAATGTGAACAAATATATGAACTTAGTAGCTAATAATGCAGTAGTTTATGCAAAGCTACTATTAGAATCATTGTCATACTGGTGGTGGTTGTCTTTATTGAAATAAAGGGCAAAAGATGGTCCATCTATTCATTGCTGCCCTTCTTTTTGTCTTCTTACATTCTTTGATTTTTAAACTTCATGCATTTACCATTTGATTAACTGAATACTAGTTAACTAGACGCCACGATGGTGCCTGAGCATTTATTCCCTAACTCCCCAATGCCACCACCCTACCAGGTGGGCCATTGGTTTTTCAAGACACCAGACCTGTGGCTGGAAGACTCAAGACCATTCCAATAGCATTGTTCCCATGGCCAAGTAGTCCCTGCTGA
>NW_006788863.1:701084-714155 GCF_000442215.2 Lipotes vexillifer
TTCCTTCCCACTGAGGCCAGGCACCAAGCCCCTGCTTCCTCACCTCCCGTCCTAGGGCAGAGGCTCAGGCCAGCACTGAGTTGTCAGGAGCAGGACAAGCCTGAGAGTGCAGCTGGCTGGATGGGTAGACTTTTGTGGAGTGAGAACAAGGAGAACGAAGCGTGAGTCACAAGTGAGAGGGATGTGGGCTGTCTCTCTGGGAATGGCTGAGCTTAGGAAAGGAAACCAGGACCGTTAAAAAGTCAGGGTCGGAGGCTTCCCTAGTGGCACAGTGGTTAAGAATCCGCCTGCCAGTGCAGGGGACACGGGTTTGAGTCCTGGTCCGGGAGGATCCCACATGCCGTGGAGCAACTAAGCCCGTGCGCCACAACTACTGAGCCCGCATGCCACAACTACTGAGCCCACACGCCTAGAGCCCGTGCTCCGCAACAAGAGAAGCCACCACAATGAGAAGCCCGCACACCACAACAAAGAGTAGCCCTGGCTCGCCGCAACTAGAGAAAGCCTGTGTGCAGCAACGAATAAATAAATACATAAATAAATAAAGTAATTCAGTGCCATGCAGGTAAAAAGTCAGGACTGAGCAGAGATCCCTGTGCTGTTATGTAACAACCTAAATAGGAAAAGAATTTGAAAAAGAATAGATACATGTATATGTATAACTGAATCCCTTTGCTGTACACCTGAAACTAACACAACATTGTTAATCAAGTATACTCCAATATAAAATAAAATGTTGAAGAGAAAAAATACCCATGACTCCTAAAAAAAAAAAAATCAGGGCCAAAGGTATGGATGGTGAGTGAAAGCAAGATCCAAAGCAAAACACTGAGAGAGACAGAGAAGGATATTGAAGACTGGATACCTGGGAGGAGCCCCAGAGCAGAGGCTTGCGGGCTGAAGGAGCTCTTTTCTGGAGCCTGCCCTGGCACCTGGGAGCCTTGAGGACCCAGAGTCCTGTTGGAGAGTGGTCCCTCCAGGCCGCCATGCAGGGGTCAAGCCCAATCAGTCTCTGTGATCAAAGTCTCACCTATCATTCTGTTCAATATTTAAAATCCCCCAGCACGCTGGTCTAGTAACAGGGCTTCAGAAGCCAATTTCCTCTTTCAGTTTTTCTGCTCGGAGACTTGTGATGGTGGCATACCGTCTTGCCCCCAGCTGTGAATGTCCAAGTCTAACTCTATTCCATGTGCCCAGACCTCACCCATAGATTTTTGTTTGTTTGCGATTATGAATTTTGTTCCTATGATATATGTAAGGACACAGGGCCAGCCTTGCTTCTGTCACTCCTCCTCCAAGACCCTGCAGTCCTGTGACTACCTTCCCAGGGTGTGGAGTGGGTATCTGCTTAACACTCCGACTCCACATACAACCCCACCACATCCTCCATCACATGTCTTTCTCACTGTTGGGTTTCCCCAGGCATTCTTCCTATTGACGACTTATGCCATGCTTTCCTTTTTTGTAGCCATCTGAATTTCTGTCACCTGAATAACCTTTGGGCCATATTCCCTTATGCCTGCATATCTGCTGCGTGGCTCTTTGGGGTCTAAAACATAAAGACATTCTCCAGTAAATTCAATCAAATGAGGATTTATCATAGGACTACACCTGCATAAGCAGCTGGAACTATTGGTTCATAAAGAATCAAAGTATCCATAAGGACACCGTTATCAATCGGTGTGAGCCGCATAATCTTTCTTTGTTCTTCGTGTCACCTATCTCTCTCCACACCTTCACCTGCACGCTTGTATTATTTACTCCCTCAAAATTTGCGTCATATTTCATTTTGGCTTCCTATGGTTCTTCTCTCTCCTCCTCATAACTGTTTTGTTTCAAATCTCTCTTCGTGTTGACAAAATTCTGGGTATGTTTCTCAGTTCAAATACCTGGCCGCTAGATAAGCTTGTTCAGCTACATTTCCTGTTGGGTCACAGATCCTAAGTTACAGGTAAGAGGTCCTTGTTCAATCTATCAATTGGTTATGCACGGATCAGATGCTTAACTTTGGACCAACTGGTGTACAAAGGGAAAGACAGGGTCACAGAAGACAGTGTGGCTGCAGACCCATTGCCTCAAAAGGGCATATGGGCAGGGTGGGGACTGCGGCATCTCAAGGATACTGTTTTCCTGGTTGTATTTCTTTCTGTGTCTCTGAACGCCAAGAACTTACAGATGGCCCATTTTCAAACCCTACAACCTCATCTGGTGGCAAGGAAACTGACATAATTCATTCTTTTTAGCAATTGGTTTGATCCAGATTATAAAGAAATGCTGTGTAGAGGGATCCAGAAAGATTTGTTCTTAGCTATTACTATGTAGATAAAAATGGTTTAAGCCAAGGCATGTCTTTGAAAATAATTACTCAAACACCAAGAAAATCTAGATTTTTTTGTACGTAATCCATATAGAGTGAACAGCGGCAGGAAGACTGGCTCCTACAATTTTTATCTGCTAAAGATTGTAAATTTGTGTGCTACATAATTAATCATCTTTTAGAAGCTTTTAGATGATTAAGGAGAAATACCTCAGAAGCCAAATTTTCTTCCATTTCACAGATGGAGACTTATGAGACAATCTTTAATGTCCTCATTAAATATGCCAAATATTGTAGTTTGAGCGTCAGAAAGGTTCTTTATAAAATAGAGCTGAGAATAAGCAGAGCGCCATCATTTGGCCAGAAACTTTCACATCTTTTAGCTCTTTATTAAATTTTGAAGAGCGGATAAAATCCTCAAAATTGAGATGAAAACTGCTGTAAGAATGAAGTAATTATTTAAAACATTTTAAAATAGATCAGTAAGTAAATATTGTTATAATTTGCACACGTTTTCCACTATTCCCAGGGAATCTATTGTCAATGCTTTTTCACACAACTTGTATTTTAAAAAGAAGTTTTTGATGCTGATTCACCCCAAGTGTCAAAGGAATAGCCAATTGAATAAATAATTTCTCTAGAGTCTAAGGGAGCCTCCAAGAAAAAAAAAAAAAAAGATTCCCAGGAAATTCCTTTCTCTGTAGGGTGGTGACTCAAAGCAAAGGAAGGCATCTATTTAAAATGTTGTTGACTAGCCTTTGTCATTAACCAATGGCCTCATTGAGAAATGCTATAAAAATCGTATCAGATTCAACATTCCCATCATGTCACCATGCTGCCTGGGACATTGTCTGCTATTGTACTACATGTCCTCCTGGTCAAGCTTAGAAAAAGACCCCCAGATTCTGAATAACTGCCTGACCTACCTCTGTCTCTCTCTTAGGACTAGGCTACAGAGAGCCAGAGTTGAGGTCCTCCTGTAGAAACTTGCTGGAGACTCCGGTGTGTTTCTGTGTGCGTTCACCACACTGGCATTGCTGTGTGTACCTGCATCCTCTTCATCTTGACTCACCTGTTATTTACTCTGAGGTTTGCAAAAGCCAATGCAAACACCTTATGGAACAAGGTGGTAAATAATGAAATATAATGATGCTCTGCAGTGTGGCGAGAACACAGCTGGTGGCCTGCTCCCGTTCACATTGATGACCAAATCTAGGGGACAGATCGGTGATTGTGGCCCATGGAACCAGGCCCTGGCTGTGTAAACACGGTCTCAATGACACCATGATTATCAAAACAGTCGAAAAGCTGTTTTACTTTCTTAAGATTATAGAAAGGCCATTAAAGAAGCTCATGTCCCAAGTTAGACTCGTCATGTCTATATGACTTGCCAAGAATAACCTCGGGACCCTACTGTCTAAATGCTGCTCACAGGGGGATTCAGCTTGGCTTTCTGGAAGAATATAATTGACCGAAAACAACATGGACCTTCACATCCATTTTTACTTTTTACAATAATTCTTTAAATTCATGTGACATTCCTTGTACAACTGGCTTTGAAAACACTCTGAAAAGAGGTTCCACCTCATTAATTCAGAATAATTGACAGAAATGTATTGGAATCTGAAAGAACTAAAAACTATGGACTATATCATGGAAATATAATTATATTACTGCCAAGCACTTATGGGACCAGAACCCACAAGTCAAATATAGGTTCTACAATATTCTGCTTTACAGAGAAGTTTAAAAACATTTTTTCAGGTTTATGAATAGTCATGGTGAAAATACTTAATGTATTAAAATATCTTATTTTTAAATGTAGGATACAATGTCCCTTTGTTTTTATGGTTTATTTATTTTTATTCCTCTGTCGACAAGCTCTTTAAACCTAACCACAGCCCCGTCTGAATTGCTCCAAAGCTCAAAATTCTTGGAGGTTAAAAATATAATCAACCATATTGTATCATGGAGACTTTTTATGGTCTATTGATTTATTTCAAATACTGAAAAATGAGTATTTGAATCTCTATCTTTCTAAAAGTTTACCATGGCATGTGATGTATTATGTTAAATGAGGCTACATGGAATTCACTCGTTAGTATTCTACTGTCATATTCAAAACTAGAAATGTTGGCAGCATTCCTAGAAATAAGGCTTCAGGAGAGCAGGTGGATTCAAAAGAGGTAGACCAGTGTTTATAGGAGGGTGCACGTACAGGGGTAACTCTTGTTAAAAACGCGTATGCGTGTTTTTCATGTCACTCTCACTCAGCTGGCTGGGAAACCACACAAAGACTTTTTGTCTCATGCACAGGATCAGACTCAAAATATTTATCAAGTTTTTCCAAAACCATACACATAACTCACTGAACGTCTAGACAGGAATAATTAGTATTTAAAGTAAAGGACAACTTATGATGAATTGTGAACCCTGGTTGATTAAATGCATGTAGATGTTTTGATATTTAAGTTTCATGAAAAACATCAGTTTCCTGAGCTGGTCTCACCCCTAAGATTCTATTTTCACGCAGTCTCACTGAATTGTCTCTCATTTCTGCCAGCCTGAGAGCCCACATCTGTCAAGTTACTTTGCTTGCTGTCATCCCCACATGACTTGCTTGCCTCTTCTGTACCATCATATTTCACTGGCTTTAACTGGGATTCTCCTCTGCAGCTCACCCCGCAGGGGTGTTGCCTCTCACTCTGCTCATCTCTGCGATACATAGATACCTACCACTTCCAGCCATTGGAAGGTTGCTCAGTACATTCTCCATGTATGTTTCACAGGTTTGTATTGTTAAGTGTCCCTAAATTTAAAAATCAAATTTCTGTGCAAATCCAGAGTGTAATTCATGTAAACTATCATTTTAATTTTATGTACGATAGTTATATTCAAATATTTAATTTCCCCCTATTTATTGGCCCCATAAGTTAAAATGAACATGAGAAGTATTATGCAAAAAAATGTTTCTAGATGAAGGAAGTTCAGGAAGCCTAGGTTAAACCATATTAAAAAGTTTCCTTTACTGCAGAACATTTCAGAGTTTTTATGCCCTGCAATACAGATCTCCTTTAAGTGGGGCTACAGAACACAGTATTTTCTAAAGCTATGTAACCATGAAAATTATATTTAAAACCTGTTTTGTATTGTATCCTTGGGCCACCTTGGAAAATGTTATGGTAGGTAGTTAAATGTTGAGACTAGACTCTGTGATAATACAGGAAATAAGATTTAATATTTGTTACAGTTTTGCAGATTGGTTATTTTTCAAGAAATGCCATTTTAGAGAATAATCTAGTGAACTACTCATGATCATCTGAGGAGAATTTGTCCCAGAATTATTAAAGAACTTGACAATTTCACACAACTAGTGATAGAGTTAGTTCTCAAACCCTGGACATTAAATTTCAGTCCTGGGTCAGTTCTAAATGTTTGCAACCATTCTGCCTTCATGAACGTGAAGTCAGCCCTGAGAAAATTGCTATAAAGCCCATCATTCTGAATGACTAAAAATATTAAATCACCATAGATATGGTGGTTCAAAGTGGTTGCAGATCTATAGTCAATAAGTTTCACTGACATTCTCTGGATCCTAAAAGACAACATTTTAATAAAAATAAAAGCTGTTTTGGCTTTCAAACTAGTGGAAAAGAATACAATTCTAAGAGGAAAGAACTAAGATTTAAAGGAAGAATAAGGATAACATATGTGATTTTATGTGGTGAAGCTATTTTTCCAGGACCTCTGAAATTGTATATCTCCATATTTCCTTCCTTGGTCATTTTCATAACTTAGCAGAACTGAAGTAAATAGTATCCATTTCTATCAATATGAATTTCTAAATTTTGAGTAAATGATATATAATATTTTTGAAATAATTTAAAAATATGGATTCTTGAACAATATGTTACTATCTCTACTGCATAAACTAAAATACAGCAAAATTTGGTTGAAAGTAACTTACTACATCAAAAAGAAACAAACACATAGCATATATATTGCGTTTATATAAGGCAAAAAGTCATGCTTGTGTGTTTGTGTGTGTGTGTGTGTGTGTGTGTGTGTGTGTGTGTGTGTATTGAGAGTACTACTACTTTTGGGTCCAAACAGCTACTTTGGGCCCCAAATTATAAAACTTAAACAATATTCTGAATTATTAAAAGACAGAAAAATGTCTCTCCTATTTATTGAAGGTATATTAGTTGTTCACATTATAGTTTTTCAAGAGTTGAGAATTAAATATTCAGTGTCCCGAGAATGCTGGTAACTCCTTCGTCATATATCAAACTTAATAATGTGCAATGCTATCTTGCTTCCCCTATAGGGCAGCCTGAAAATAAAACATCTAAAACAGCCTATCAACTAAAGATAACATAACCATTTCATCAAAAGAAATTACCAGAAATAAAAGACCTCTTTCACATGATAATATTTTATCCACCTCTCTGAAACTTCTTGTTAGCAAGGTTCAGAGGTCAGTTGGACAATAGCTGAGGGTCAGTTTCTGCTCCTGGTGAATCTTAAGTATGTCTTTGATCACAGTTCTGCCGGGGATTTGGTCCCATGAGGTAGCCAGCTCTTTTATTTAAAAAAAAAAAATTTTTTTTAACATCGTTATTGGAGTATAAGGCAATGCTAACAGCCATAAAAGCGGAAATCGACAGTAGCACAATAACGGTAGGGGACTTTAACACCCCACTTTCACCAATGAACAGATCATCCAAAATGAAAATAAATAAGGAAACACAAGCTTTAAATGATACATTAAACAAGATGGACATAATTGATATTTACAGGACATTCCATCCCAAACAACTTTTGTCTGATATGAGCATTGCTTTTGTCTGATATGAGCATTGCTGTTTCAGCTTTCTTTTAAATAATTACTTTGTACTCTCCCCCGGCCAACAGCTTAACATCTATTTTTCTTTTTCTTTTTTTTTGCGGTACATGGGCCTCTCACTGTTGTGGCCCCTCCCGTTGTGGAGCACAGGCTCCGGACGCACAGACCCAGCGGCCATGGCTCACGGGCCCAGCCGCTCCGCGGCATGTGGGATCTTCCCGGACTGGGGCACGAACCCGCGTTCCCTGCAGCAGCAGGCGGACTCTCGACCACTGCGCCACCAGGGAAGCCCTCCCTTGTTGCTTTTAATATGTTTTCTTTGTATTTAATTTTTGACAGTTTGATTAATATGTGTCTCAGCATATTTCTCTTTGGGTTTATTCTGTGTGGGACTCTCTGTTCTTCCTGGACCCCTATAATTTGAATGTGGTGTGTTTAGTGTTGTCCCAGAAGTCTCTGAGACTGTCCTCATTTCTTTTCATTCCTTTTTCTTTGCTCTGCTCTGCTGTAGTTATTTCCACCATTCTATCTTCCAGCTCACTTATTTGTCCTTCTGTCTCAGTTTTTCTGCTATCAATTCCTTCTAGAGTATTTTAAATTTCATTTATTGTGCTGTTCATCATTGTTTGTTTGGTCTTTAGTTCTTCTAGGTCCTTGTTAAACATTTCCTTTATTATTAACATTTAAATATCTAATGTTTTATAGGTGCCAGTTTGCCTAATTGTTTCATAATAATTGTGTCATTTATATGCACAGTGTATAAGAGGTAAAAGTATAGTTTTTGTTTTTTGTTTTTTTGTTATTTTTAGTAATACACACAAATATTTTAAGTAACCAGAGCTCTAACAGCAAAATGTGTACAAGGGATATACAATCCTAGAGAAGAATAAATGGCCCCAAGGTTTTAACCTGAGTCTACATGTACAAATTCCAGGACAAGAGGGTGAGTTAGTATTCTTCAGTTTAGACAGAATAATAAAATAACTAGAATTTGATGATTACAAATAGTTGGCAGACTTTGAGAGATATGGCAGAAAGAAATCTGATGTAGTAGAATCCCTTGTCACTAAAAGTTCATGGGAATACAAGGTAAAATAAGCCCAGTAAATAAATAAGTAAATACTAGAGCCAAGACTGGAACAAAGAAATGTCTGGTCACCAAAAATGCATTGTAAGTCATTGGAGGATGCCAAAGCCATTTCCTTCCTAAAAGGTGATAGAACCACATACCCTCCTGGAAGCAACGTAAAAGGCTTGCATTCAAGACCAGGACCCTCTGGGTGTTCACAATCCTCGTGGATTAGAAAAATTCCATTTTGTGGCCAGTTAGTTGGAGATCTTGTCATCTGTGTGAGGCTTGGGTGGGAAGAAAAGTCACCCCTGAGTAAAAGGATCCTTGACTTGCACTAAGCATGAATACAGGCAGGGCTGGCTACAGAACTGTTGAACTCAGAACAGAATGGATGTGCAGCGCTGCCTGTTTAAAAAGGAAGAACAAAAGCAGCATCAAAGTTACTAAAATATAAAACTTTTATCTTTCTTTCATATTATCTCTCTGACTTGTCCTGGGGTATTTTGTTCACTATTTAATATCTTACTAGGTAAAAAATTTTAATTACTAGCAGGAATTTTACATTTCATATTTATAGTGTGCTCTAACATTTTCAATGCAAATATGCATGCTTATTCAGTGCAAAGAATCACAGATCCCACAATCCATGTTGTCTAACTCACATGTGCATGTGCATTTCATTCCACCAAAACAGTGGAAACACCACACAAAACGCAACTGTGTTTATTTCACTTCTAGGTACACACACATTCTACCCACATGACTATCTAAGCATATGCACAACGAAATAAGCACTGGAAGGAAAAGGAACTATGGGATTCCCTGTATTTCCCTTTCCTTCTATGATTTTCAGTGTAGGTGGTTGGGTTAAATTAAAACAGTAAGAAAGGATTTGATAGGGCTCCTTGGTCATTCGTGGTTCTTAGAATTCCGCTGTGTCTCTTCTGTTTGATGTGAACTCTGGTTTAGACACGTGGATGGCCTCTTTGTGCTGTCATCACTTGTACTTGATCAGGTGTAGATGGACGAGGCTTCCCTTGGATTGAGTTTTGTAGGAGTCCTGCGCCTGGTGGGTGCACAGGAATTCCGTGCTCAGGAGGCCTTGTGAACACCATCTGAGAACAGGGCACCAAGGACAGCTGGGTGCCTAGACTGTGTGTATCTTCTCTGCACCATTGTCCCATTAGACTACACTTCAATACAACTTCAAAGGTAAAATGACTGAGTTTCAAGAAGGTGACTGCAGAATGTTAAACTAAGCCTGGAGCCCTTCTGAGCAAAGGGCAGGTCCTGGGATGCTGAGCACACCTCATAGCTATTCATTCATTACAAATTGTGGTGCCAGCCCACATACATAAAGAAAGGTAATCATGGGTGCCGAGATTAAGGCGAGGTACTCAGGTACATGGGGACCATTCACAGGTTTCTAGTCATAGCATTTTTTGTTTTACAGACAAGGAACAGAAAATCATAAAGTAGAAAATTTAAAGCCCAAAGCATCCAGTGTGGTGGGCAGGACCCTCGATCCTTTGCAGATTTAACAAGAACAAATAACAGGGAGTAGGGAGAAAGCAGGGTCCTGCACATGCCCCCTGCGCACAACACCACCTAAGGGGTGGGCACACCACGTAAGCCAGCCCTCTGGCTGACCCCTGGACACACCCCCTGCCCTCACCCCACGTAAGGAAGCAGGTCGCCCCACCTCGGGGAGTGAGCAAAGGAACCTGTTGTTTGCTCTCGCTCCCCACTCCTGCAGCAGGGGCTCCAATAAAGCCTGGCCTGACCTTCTTAACTGGACTCTGATCAATTTCTATTTGCTGGAGAAGGGCCAAGAACCCTGGTCGGTACCCAAATCTCTAAACATAGAGAGTTTTCACGGGCTGGTTGCAGAATAGAAAGTCTGAAAGCGATGCTTGGGCTGGCTTGGAGGACAGCAAACACCCGTGCCCTGACTCGCCCATGGAGCCATGTGGCAATGAGCTGTCGGCAGCCTCCAGGAGCTGGCGGGCAAACAAGGGCTTCAGTCAGACAACCACAAGGAAACAACTCTGCCAACAGCCGGTGAGCTTGCGGGAGTATTCTGGGCCCTGGATGGAAACCGCAGCCCTGGCTGACACCTTGCTGTCTGCCTGGAGACTCTACCTAAGATGTGGCTGGAATTCTGACCTACAGAAACTGAGAAGTGATAAATGTCTGTTGGTTTAAGCCACTACGTTTGTGACAATTTGTTATGCAGTCATGGAAAGCTACTGTATCCAGGAATAACATTTTGGCTTATATCCTGATAGTTTTATCTTTTATAGCTTTTCCCTTATGTACACATGTATATATGTTTTGCATAAAATGGAATTACCTTTTTCATTTAATCTTTTTTATATTTATTGTGATGATGAACATTTTTCACTGCATTAACCAGTTTCATCACACTGTTAACAAATAAAAATAAACAGATCTCATACCCAGGAAGCCAAGTCCAGGTACAGAGTCAAAATGTGTACTGCCTGCAGGATATCAGAAATAAAACCAATAAATGACCAAGAAATAGTGCAGAATTATTGAAACCACTGGAGGAAGCAAACTTGAAACTTCGATAGTATTAGTGGAAAATAATCAAGTTCATTTATTTTTAGTAGACCTAAGCATTTTGTTTAAATAGCAATGTATCAAGTAAGATCCAAACAACAGCCTGAACATGGCATAATGTTTTTCTTTTTTTCTTTTTTTTATGTGTTACGTGTGCCTCTCACTGTTGTGGCCTCTCCTGCTGCGGAGCACAGGCTCCGGACGCGCAGGCCCAGCTGCCAGGGCTCACGGGGCCAGCCGCTCTGCGGCACATGGGATCTTCCTGGACCGGGGCACTAACCCGTGTCACCTGCATTGGCAGGCGGACTCTCAACCACTGCGCCACCAGGGAAGCCCTGTTTTTCTATTTTTAAAAGAAGTTAAGATATTGAAGTTTAACATAACATAACACAAAAGTGCATAATTTGTAACGACATCCCAGGGAAAGCCTACAAAGTGAGCACAGCTGGGCAAGCAGCTCCTCCAGGTCCATCGACAAATTCTTACATCCTCTGTCCAAAAGGTAACCACTGTCATGATTTCTAGACTATAAGATTTGCTCTTTTTCAAGTCTGAATTCAATGCAATGTGTGTTTTGTATCTGGCTTCCTTTGTACATTTTGTTTGAAACTCATAAAAGTTGTTGCATGTAGCTATAATTGATTTATTTTTATTTCTGTAGAGTGAACCATTTACAATGCAGTTTGTTTCCTGGTCTATAACTGATGCATATTTCCACTAGAGGCCAATATGAAAATGCTGCTATAAACATTTAGGTATATGTCTTTGGATGCACATATGTACACACTTCTGTTACCCATGAATGGAATTGCCGGGTCTTACACTACATGTGTATTAAACTTTCTAGTTACTGCCCAAGAGTTTCAGAGTGTAGATAACAGTTTACACTCTAATCAGCAAAGTCTGAGGGATCCAGTTACTCCAACGATACTTTGTATTGTTGTTTTTTTTGTTCTATTTTGGGGGTATCATTTTCACTTGCATTTATATGATACTACTTAAGATTTTAATCAACTTGTCGTGGGTCTATCATAGATAAGTGCGTGACCTGCCTTTTCTATTGGATTGTCTTTTTCTTATTATTCGTAGTAGTTCTTCATAAATTGTGCATTTAAGCCCTATGATAATTATGTGTGTTGCCAAGGTATTCTCCATCTTGGTTTACTAGGGCTGCTGTGACAAAACACCACAGATTTTGTGTCTTAAAATCAGACATTTAGGGCTTCTCTGGTGGCGCGGTGGTTGAGAGCCCACCTGCCGATGCAGGGGACGTGGGTTCGTGTCCTGGTCCGGGAAGATCCCACATGCCTCGGAGCGGCTGGGCCTGTGAGCCATGGCCGCTGAGCCTGCGCGTCAGGAGCCTGTGCTCCACAACGGGAGAGGCCACGACAGTGAGAGGCCCGCGTACAGCTGAAAAAAAAAAAAAAATCAGACATTTATTGTGTCACAGCTCTGGAGGCTGGAAGTCCAAGATCAAGGTGTTGGCAGGGCTGGTTTCCTCTGAGGTCTCTCTCCTTGGCTTGCAGACGGCCGCCTTCTTGCTGTGCCCTCACATGGTCTTTCCTTTACGTGTGGGCATCCCTGGTACCTCTCTGTCCAAATTCCCTCTTCTCATAAAGACACAAGTCAGACTGGGCTATAGCCCTGACTAACAGCCTCATTTAACCCTAATCCTCTTTTGAAAGGTCCTGTCCCCAAGTATGGCCACATTCTGAAGTAGTGTTAGGGTGTTAGGGCTTCAACATTTGCTTTCTGAAGGGGATACAGTGAAGCCCGTAACCTTCCCCTTTTCTGTAAGATATCAAACATTTGAAGTTTATTGAAATTTACTCTGGTTTTCAGTTTTGCTCAATTCAGGAAAATGTTTCATATAAATTTGAAAAGAATATGTATTCTGCAACAGTTGAGTTCAAATTATTATATATGTAAATTAGGTTATGTTTGTTATTTGCATTTTCAGTTCTGTATTCTTTCTGATTTTTGTCTACTTTTTCAATCATCACTGAAAGATTCTTTTTTAATCTCCTACTCTGATTTTGGGTTTATCCATTTTTGCTTTAGCTTTATTGATTTATGATTTTATATTTTGAGGCTATGCTTTTATATGCATACAAATGTAGAGCTATCATATCTTTTTGGGGAATTGAATCTTTTGTCATTATGAAATATTACAATTTTTACTTTACATTTTGAGATAATTTCAAAATTACAGAAAAGTTGTGAGAGCCATACAAATAATTCGCACATTCCTGC
>NW_006788863.1:714307-718787 GCF_000442215.2 Lipotes vexillifer
TCCTGCTGCTCAGTGAACGATTCAAGCTTTGCCTTTGGTCCACTGATGCGTTTATAGGAGAGGACTCAACGAAGGGGCCACTCACTGTCTGCACTTGTCACACCACCCTGGTCCTCCTCCATCTGGGACAGTTCTTCCTTCCTTCCTTCCTTAACAATCTTGGATCCTG
This sequence comes from Lipotes vexillifer, assembly GCF_000442215.2. Lineage (NCBI taxonomy): Eukaryota > Metazoa > Chordata > Mammalia > Artiodactyla > Lipotidae > Lipotes > Lipotes vexillifer. The sequence goes on from NW_006788863.1 coordinate 714,477, forward strand.
TAGCTAGAGTTTACCCTCCAAGAAAAGCCCTTAGAGTTTAATAAAAATATTTATTATATCTGTATACTGTTGAGTCAGCACACAGTGGAAGCAGGTCCTTTTTATGCCTCAGAATAAAGCACAGTCATAAACTTTTGAAAGGCAAGCATGTGTTATGTTTTACAGCTGAGAGGAGTGTGGCTTCCTGCACAGTGGAGGCAAGTGATTCTCTATCCAGTTATATTAAACTTACATGCTTCCAACTGCACCTCCTTCGGAATGTCAGCACAGAGCAGGGATGACAACACACTAGGACTATGCAGAAAGTTGTGGCTTTACAAAGTACTTTCGTAATACAGACACAATCCTGTAAATTAGTAGGTTATCTCCACTTTATGTCTGTGGAAACTGAGTTAAGGTGCCTTTTACAGAAGCATGGATTTATTACTTTATTGAATAGCTGGGCTCAATGAGCGAATGCAGGACTCCTTGTCCATCGCTTCTCTTAAAAGAAGAGTCTACCTCTTCACCTTCAATTTTAAGAACAAGCTCCATTTCAGCAAATATGACTCGCTTTTAGGTTCTCTATAGAACCGATCAATATAATTCAAAATTGCAAGCTTGCATCTAATTAAAGCTCTTCTTTCAATATCCGCCGTCACCTTCCACCAGTTCAGGCCCTAAATGTCCACATAGGGTTCAGACATTGCTGTCAGTAGTTTAAGTCTTCTTCCTTCGATTAGAGGAAACAGGCATAAGCTTTACTTACATAATAATGCCTTTTTCATTCCTTTCTTTGTGACTAAGATGCAATGACTGTTGATGATAGCTTTGTGACATGGGTTCAAATCCCCCGCTCTTTGGCGGGGATATAAGTGAGTTTATAAGAGTGGGGCCCCCGGCACACCTCCAGACATAAACAATAGTCTCCCCTGCTGCCTCTGGTAGCTCTTCTGATATGGCTGAACATAACTCCCACTGGTATTTTATGGAGACCCCTCATTCTTAAAGGCCTTTCTCTTAGACAAGATACCTTCAATGGTTGTGTTCATTTTCAATTACTGCATACAAAGTGCCACAAACTTAGCAGCTTAATACTACATAAACTTATTATCTTACAGTTTCTGTGGGTGAGGGGTTCAGGCACTGCTTAGCTGGGTCCTCTCCTTGGGGTTTCACAAGTCTGCAGGCAGAGTCAGATAGGTGCATTCTTACCTGGAGGGTCCAGTAGAGAATGATGTATGTCCAAGCTTACTCAGGCTGCCGGAAGGAGTAGCACAGATGCCTCAGCTTCTTACAGGCTGTCAGAGAGAAGCTTCCCTCTGCTCTTGAAGGCGTCCTTAGCTCCTAGAAGACCTTGCAGGTCTCTGTCCACATGGACTTCCTAACATGGCCACTCATTTCCTGTAGCCAGCAGGGAGAGCCTGCAGCAAGGCAGAGTCTTGTACAATGTAACACAACTGCTGGAATGACACCTCAGCATCTTTGCCATGTTTCACTGGCTACATAAGTCACAGGTTCTGCCACACTCAAGGGGAAGGGATTACACAAGGGCTTGAAACCAGAAAGAAACTTAAGAGTTTGTCCATCATAATGGCTGAAAGCATTTGTCATCTCTCTGTCAAGTCCATGGGAAACTCATGGATGCTTTTGTATTTTTCTAACAAATGTATGTCAGAGGTTTTATGTAACTTGATAATTAACTGGTGAACTTTTAAGCTATTACAACCAATTCAAAGAAAAACACATACACATAGGCAATCGAGAATGCTGAAAATGATTTATAAAAAGAAGAAAGACTGGTCCATATTCACAGGACAATAATCACCTGCATTCCATCAGACATAATTCATTTGCATTTTTATGGGCAAGAATTGTTTGCATTGCTATACATTTTCTTAAACTTACAAGAGATATAAATTAGCTCCAGTACAATGAAGGGTGTGGTCCCTATAGAATAAAGTAACCCAGAAGTGTGCACTAGACAAGACACACAGTTATCTTTTCTTTTTGCCTAGTTCAAAGTCTTCCACATTTTTTTCTTGAATCAGGAAAGATATCCTCAGGACTATTCATCGTCATAGGAGTGAGAAAACTATAATCAACCCAGAACACGAACAGGAGAGAATTGGTTAAATAAATTTATTATTTATTATAGATAAAAATATCAAGTAGCTATAAAAGTGATATCAAAGAACAATATCTAATGATATGGAAAGATTTTTAAGACATCTGTAGTGGACAGAAGATGCATTCAGCATCTGTTTACTGTGCACTGCTCTAGATCAATCAGATTACACGGGCATATCATTCATGAGGCTTGTTAACTAATGATAATGCTACAATATGAATAGCAGTTATCTCCAGAGGCAGAATTAGGCATTTTAATTTGCTAGTTTTTGCTGACTTTTATTTTTCAAATGACTACTTTATGATGAAAAGGTTTTCCTTGGAGACAAGAAAGCATACAAATTATGTAGGAAAAAAAAAATCACTGAGGACGTATTCTGTGCCAGCTCCACAGAAAGATAAATCACACAGAGCGTTTCTGCTCTGAGGAAATAGAAGTCAGTGGAAGAGACGCAGCATCAACTCCTAATTAGGGTAAACCATAAAGCATATGAGGAAAAGCACATACCGACAGCCTCTGACTAACGGTGGCGGGGTCAGGGGTGCAGCGTGGACTTGAGGGAGGAACTCAGAAAGAGGGGCTGCCAAAGCAGGACTTGGAACCATAAATTAGAGTTAGCAATGGAGAGAAAAGGAGCAGGGGGCAGAGAAAAGAGTCTACACAGCACTCCACAGTCTAGGTAGAGGCAGACTGGCTCATTTGTTTGTTTTTCTATGTAAGATACAAAGGTCTAGTTTTTACACATGAAAAGTATGAGAGCACAATAGGCAACCCCAGATGTGCCCTTTGCCATGTGGACCATTTGGAGCAGAAGGCTATCAAGACCCAGCAGACGCAAGAAAACCTTTTAGCTTTCCCTAAACTGCCCAGAAGAACGTAGATGGGGGCCTGGCCCAAAACGAGAGCTGTTAACAGAGATAACTTTTCATGGACTTACCTGCATGGCAGGGCAGATACCTGATTACCGTCTGCTTTTTTCATCTCCCTGCAAATTGCCCTCCTGCCCTCTGAAGCCCTAACACATCTCTCAGCTCAGGATAGCACAGAAGCCTCAATTGCCTCAGCTCAGGATAGCACAGAAGCCTCAAAAGCCTCAATTACATTTGGGTCTCATATTTTTATGGGACTCCCATACTTACAAAATTAAATTCATTTTTCTCCTGTTAATCTGTCTTATGTCAATTTAGTTATTAGACCAGACAAAAAACCTGGAAAGGTAGAAGAAAAAATTTTCTGCCCCTACAATGTACATATGACTACTTAAAAATACCAAATAAACTCGCAGTTTGGGATTAACATATACACACTACTATATATAAAATAGATAAATAACAAGGTCCTACTGTATAGCACAGGGAACTGTATTCAATATCTTGAAATAACCTATAATGGAAAAGAATCTGGAAAAGAACATACATGTATATGTGTATAACTGAATCACTTTGCGGGACACCTGAAACTAACACAACGTTGTAAACTGCCTATACTTCAGCTAAAAAAATAGTTAAAAATTTAAAAAAATTTCAAGACCCAATTTAAAAACACTTGGCTTGGCTCAATATCAAAAACACACACAACCTAACCAAAAGATGGGCAGAAGACCTAAATAGAAATTTCTCCAAAGAAGATACACAGATTGCCAACAAACACATGAAAGGATGCTCAACATCACTAATTATTAGAGAAATGCAAATCAAAACTACAATGAGGTATCACCTCACACTGGTCAGAATGGCCATCATCAAAAAGTCTACTAAAAATAAGTGCTGGAGAGGGTGTGGAGAAAAGGGAACCCGCTTGCACTGTTGGTGGGAATGTAAATTGATACAGCCGCTATGGAGAACAGTATGGAGGTCCTTAATAAACTAAAAATAGAAATACCATCTGACCCAGCAATCCTACTACTGGGCATATACCCTGAGAAAACCATAATTCAAAAAGAGTCATGTACCACAATGTTCATTGCAGCTCTATTTACAATAGCCAGGACATGGAAGCAACCTAAGCTCCCTTGACAGATGAATGGATAAAGAAGATGTGGCACATATATACAATGGAATATTACTCAGCCATAAAAAGAAACGAAACTGGGTTATTTGTAGTGAGGTGCATGGACCTAGAGTCTGTCATACAGAGTGACGTAAGTCAGAAAGAGAAAAACAAATACTGTATGCTAACACATATATATGGAATCTAAAAAA
>NW_006788863.1:718797-725202 GCF_000442215.2 Lipotes vexillifer
AAAAAAGGTTCTGAAGAACCTAGGGGCAGTACAGGAATAAAGATGCAGACGTAGAGAATGGACTTGAGGACACAGGGAAGGGGAAGGGTAAGCTGGGACGAAGTGAGAGGGTGGCAAGGACATATATACAATACCAAATGTAAAATAGATGGCTAGAGGGAAGCAGCCGCATAGCACAGGGAGATCAGCTCGGTGCTCTGTGACCACCTAGAGGGGTGGGATATGGAGGGTGGGAGGGAGACGCAAGAGGGAGGAGATATGGGGACATATATATACGTGTAGCTGATTCGCTTTGTTATAAAGCAGAAACTAACACACCATTGTAAAGCAATTATACTCCAATAAAGATGTTAAAAACAAAACAAAATAAAACAAAAAACACTTGGTTTTTGTGCTTCCGTAGCACCTTGGAAATGCTTCTGTCCTTGTGCTAGTTTGATTAAATAAAATTTTATGTCTACGGGCCTGTCTTTTCAGACAAATCTTAAACTAGTTGAGGGCAGAATCCAGGTCTGCTTTTTTCCAAGACCATATGTAGTTCTATACACATAGTAGCAGGTTCTTAAATACCTATTAACTGGAATAAAAACAATAAAAGAGGGCAAGATATTACAGTATGGTTTCTCTGTAAACTCATGGGTTCTTGACCTACCATACTGGGCTGTTGCGACTCCCCTGATGGCCGTGTTCATCCCTGTCATCTTGGTGACTCATTCATCCTAGACCTTAGGATCTGCTGGATGGTGTGTTAGTATCTGTGATACTGTGATTGATGATAAGTAATACAAGTCTGGTCTTCTTTCCTATTCCTGGCAGAGAGCTTCTAAAACCTTTGGAGTTTCCTATGTGATAAGAGCCATAAAGATGTTTGCCGTGTTACTGAGGAGATTTCTGGAAAGCAACCAGGTAGCCTAAGTTTGGAGGCTGTTTGCAGGGAACCCAATCCTGTAACTGGAGGTTGGAATTTCTCATCCCCTGACTCCTGGGATGGGGAAGGGGCTGGAGGTTGAACCATCATCAATGGCCAATGATTTGATCAATCATGACTATGCAATGAAGCCTCCGTGAAAACCCCAAAGGACGGGGTTCAGAGAGCTTCAGTGTTGGTGAACACGTGGAGATTTGGGGAGAGTCGTGAGCTCAGGGCATGGAAACCCTCGCCACCCTCCCCATACGCTGCCCCGTGCATCTCTTCCATCTGGCTGCTGTTGTGTTACATCATTTTACAAGAAACTGATCATCTAGTAACAAGTAAAATGTTTCTCTGAGTTCCGTGAGCCGTTCTAGCAAATTAATTGAACTAGATGAGGGGTGATTGGGACCTACAGCCCGTGGGTCATACACACAGATGGCCATATGGACTTGCTGTTGGCACCTGAAGGTGGGCAGTGCTGCCTGGTGAGACTGAGCAACCTGTGGGGTCTGATGCCATCTCCAGGTAGACAGTGTCGGAACTGAGTTGACTTGTAGGACCACCAGCTGGTGTTGGAGAATCATTGTGGGGGGACCACCCATCCCCCTCACGTCACTGGAATTGGGCTGCAGAACCTTCTAGTGTTCATATCTAGGTGTCTAAGGGACTTAGGTGTGGCTCATAAGAAATTTCATGCTTGCATATAATTCAAGATTCCCTTCGCACACCCCCGCTGCCACTCTCCACAAGCACACCACCCCATCTCTGCTGTGAGGACACAGCGGGAGTGAGCGCCCTCTTTCCTGTGGCTTCGACTCATCCCTGGATGATGGGCTATTGGAGCCACAACACGGTGTCAGGAGGTGTGCAGGAAGCATGGGGAGAGAATAGCAAAACAGCCACAATTTTCAGCCTCAGACTCCATATGCTCTCCCCTGTTCTGCTTTCCATTTTCTCTCTGAATGGGCTAGTTGGGACCGTGCAGGTGGCAGCACTCTATGTGGTAGGCAGCCCCTGGGGAGGCTGCCTTCTGGCATTTAGCCCCTTGAGGTACCCCTTCTGCTTGAGTAAGGGCTGGTCTTTCCAATTTCTAGTGACTAGCACGTGGCAGAAGTGATGGGCTGCCTGCCCTGAGATCAGGCTCCAAATGGACGATGACTTCTATCTTGTCCCCTCTCCCTCTCATGCTCCCTCCATCTGAGACAAGTCCCCTGCCATGTTTTAAGCTGCTTTCTGGAAAGTTCTGCATGACAGGAAGCTGATCTCTCCAGCTGGCCATCTGGAGGTTTCCCTTCACCCTGGAAGTGAGCTCAGAAGCAATTTTTCCTCCCGCGGACCTTTGAGTTGAATGTGGCTCTGGCTGGCACCTTAAATGGAGCCGGTGAGAAACCCTGAGCCAGAGTCAGCCAGGCACACTGCGCTGGGTCTCCTGACCTGCAGAAATGGAACTATTAGCTGCTTATCGTTTTAGGCCACTTTGGTCATTTATTATGCAGCAGTAATCAAATGCGCCATGCTATATGAGTAATAAACCCTAGGGTCCCCCAAATTGCAGTGTCTTAACCAAATAACTCTTTCTTTTCTATGTACAGTATAATCTAACGCTGACAGGTGGCCCTAGTCCACCTTGACTCCAGGCTATGGGCTCCCAGAGCAGCTGAGGCACTGGAGAGGCCCCGATGGAAGAGAAGCTCCTGGCAGGGGTGCTGGGTGGCTGGGTGGGCGGCATGTTTAATTACTCAGCTTGTATAACGTTTCTCTTTTTTGTGTGTGTGTATGTGTATTTTTTTTTTTTTATCGTTTCTCTATATGGGCAAAAACCCAGACCCGTGCCTCTGCTTACCTGCAAGTGAAGCTGAGAAAAATAGAGACACACATGGATGGTGGTGTGGGCCAGCCATCTCTGCCCTGGGGGCGGAAGAGCTTCCAGGGGGCCAGCAGTGGGCTCTGGTGATGCTTTGCTGCTTTCTTTACACTTAACAGATAACTTGTTCTTATTTTCAGCTTCGGGTTTTACTTGAAATTCTGATACCACAGGAAATTCCTCATTTCATACAAATAAGAAATGCAAGGATTGTGCATTGACCCCCGGTCTTCTACCCACAGAGAACTTAACTTAAAATCAGTCATTTAGGAGCTCTTCCTAGTTTGGGGGCACATGTGGATGAAAACACTTTTCTTCCCTCGCAAGCCCTACCTCTCTGTGCTCACCTCACTCCGTCCTCCACCCACCAAACTTCACTCACTTTCTCACATTCCTCACAGCCTTGTTTCTCCACGTTTCCCCAGCTTCCTCTGTTTTATGTGATTCCTTTCCTCCTTGCCTAATTTAACATCGTCAAATTTCGGCAAAACTTCTCCTAAGCAGGTAAGCTCTCGCTGTTACTCCCCACCCCATGGCAGCAGGTTTTTCTTTTATTCAAACTAATAAACCCATTTATTTTCTCTCATGCTTTCTAGTGATGGTTGCAGTTACTTGCATTTCTGTAAACCTTTTGTTAATGTTTCTCTACCCTTTTAGACTCTTAGAACCGTGAGGTTGGGGACCATGTGTGTGCTCTTCCTGAGAACATCGTTGGTGCTTGAGGCGCATAGTAGGTGCTTGAGGCGCATAGTAGGTGCTTGATGCATGTGTTTATCGACTGGGTACATGGATGTGAATGAATGATGTCAGACGAGTCTCACTTAACCCTGTTTGTAAACTGGGCAGATTTATGAGGCTCCTCAAGGATCCAGCAACCTCTGCTGTATCGCAGGGGTTGTGAGGGAATGTTGACACCTCGGGAAACGAGGGGGTTTTCTTTGGAGAGAGCCCCGAGTTCGCAGATGGAGTGCTTTCCCTCCCTGATGAGTAAAGGTCAGAGGATGGTTCCTCCCACCAGGACAGGGCTGAGGACAGAGGAATCCCTGGACTGATGTTCTCTGCGGGTCACTAAGCAGATCAGGGACCTACACTGAGAATTCTGAGGGGGTGGATAACTCCCTTTCTTTTCTCCCAAGAGCAAACTTTGTCCTATTACATTTTGGAATGAAGAAAGGGAAAAACAACCATTAATGTTTTAAAATCGGACCCATTTACTTTCTTCTGCTTCACTCCCCCTCTCCCCACCCCATGGAGTTCCTTTGAGTGTGTGTAGGTCTGTGTCTCTTTAAATTTTTTCCAAATTTAGTATTAAGTTGAAAAGAAAGTAGGGAAGGGTTAAAATCAATATGAAAACAAGAGCAAAATCAAGAAAGCGCAGAATAGACGCTTTCATTTCATCTTACCGTTTTTTCCTCTCTCTCCTCCCTTCCTATCCATCACCCTGTATCCCCAGCACACTTACTTATTTCCGAATCATCTTTCAGGGAACACACGGTGAGGAAGTAGGGAGGGGCTGGCACTGGGATTATGACCGGGAAGGAGGAAAGCCGGCACTTTACATACATAACCTCATTGGATTCTCACTGAACACCTATATCTAGAGGAGATATTATTACCCCCTTCCTCATTTTCTAGGTGAAGAACCAGGCTTTAGGGAAGTTAAGCATTTTGTCATGTTAGAAAGTGGGTCTGGGGCAGAGCAGGAATTTGAATTCAGGTTTGTCTGATGCCAAACCCCACTATATTCCCAGCTCACTTGCTCGCAGAGAAAGAAACATGAGTGGGCAGAACAAAAATCAACAGTAGGTGAACCTCTCCCCAGCTGATGGTGTAGAGCAAGAACAGAGGTATAAGTGAAGCGTTTGCACCTCATTTAAATTGCAGTGAATTCTCTAATTTCCAAAAATGTTGAAGGATGTCACTAGGGACACGCATCTGTTTAGTGTGTAGGAAAAGAATACAAAGAAGTAAAAGAAGGTCAACTGACAACGCACGGTCACTGTGCAGAGTAAGGGATGCCCGGGGAATTGTGCTCTGCCGGCACATGGATGGCCATCTGTGCTTCAGAGTTTCCAAATGAATTTCTGTATTTACTCACTCTCACGGCAAACCTCTCAGAGCACTCCTTGGTCATTTGAAAGCCCACGTTGACTCAAGCTTTGCTGGAGTTGCTTGTGATTCCATAGTAACCAAGAGCCTCTCCTAGCTGTCTTCTTGGCTTTATTCATCTGTTTGCCCTTCGTTTTAGAAATCTGCCACAGCGTTGGCTTTGTATAATCTCAGTTCTTTCCTTCTGCCCAGAGGCCAAAAGGGAGAAAGGGTGTGGTGAACTAGGGACTTATCAGCCAAATTAAATGAGAAAATGGAGGCAATTATCTAAAAAATACATGTGAATACCTGTTGTCACTCAGAATGAAAGGTAACCGACTTCAAGTGTCTGTTTCATTTGGACTCAGAAGCCTTGACGAGGGCAATCTTTTTCCCTCTCATGCATAAATCATGAGGCCACACATTTGCAAGGGTGAAGGTGTCACTGAGGTACTTGTTTAAAAATAAATATTGCTTTTCACAGAAAGGCTGGATTCATTCTCCAGGGAGCTGTAGTCATGGTAATGACACTTCAGAACCAAAATCAACACTACTTTCTTTGATGAAGCTACTTACTGCCTGGGTTACATAAATACACACATTTCGCCTGTTTGAGTATTTAAACCGTTAAATTAATGTTCCTGGGCACCACTGTCCACAGCTCTTAAACTTCTCTTCAACAGTATTGGTGCATCCTTCTGACTTGATCGCCAAGCCTACTCATATCATTAGTAGATCAACTACTAAATCTAAGACTCATCTGTTTTCTCTGACAAAAACGTCATAATCCACGGCAGGAATGTAGAATTTCTTCCCTTCATATTTGCAGGTTGGTGGTGATGGTTTCCTCAACATATTATTTGCATGGTGAGAAGCTCACTTTAGATTTTGGGTTCATGTCAGACTATTTCTCAGTGTTTTAATGTATGTGTTCCTGTCTGTATAAGTTTATTGTAGGAAGTTTAGAGAATATGCCAAAAACGAAGGAGAATGCAAACACCCCTAATTCACAATTTACAGTGACTATAGTTATTATGCGACATACTCACTTAATATGTCGCATAATAACTGTAGTCACTGTAAGTATATGCACCTGTATGTCCTATTTTTCACATTTCACACATCTTGAGTATTTCCCTTGTCAATGATATTCTGTAAAGAAAAATTTATAATAACTGAATACTATTTCACATCCTAGATGTTATTTAGTGCATTTAGTCATTCACTTTATACTTAGATATTTGAGTTCTACATATGTAATAATACAAATTATTATTTCTATTTGCACAACATTTTTAAATGTTTTTAAAGAAAGTCGAAAATAATTTGTCAGTTTGGAAATTTGCTTAAGTCTTGATCTTCCAGAAAACACAGTGGAAAATATCAGCTCTGTGTTTTCTCCACTGTCTTCTGGAACTTTATCTCACCAATATTATCGTGAATAAAACATAACTGGGCTTCCCTGGTGGCGCAGTGGTTGAGAGTCCGCCTGCTGATGCAGGGGACGCGGGTTCGTGCCCCGGTCCGGGAGGATCCCACG
>NW_006788863.1:725302-729407 GCF_000442215.2 Lipotes vexillifer
GATCCCACGTGCCGCGGAGTGGCTGGGCCCGTGAGCCATGACCGCTGAGCCTGCGCGTCCGGAGCCTGTGCTCCACAACGGGAGAGGCCACAGCAGTGAGAGGCCCGCGTACCGAAAAAAAAAAAAAAAACATAACTAAGTTTTCACTTAATGAAGAAATCTACAAGTGCCTGGGGCATCAAATAAATCTTTATTTGTTATAAATGTAAGTAAGATGATGTTTGGACTTTTTATGGGTCATAGATTTCCCACACTCCCACAGCATAACTCATGACACTAATACCTTTTGATTTCTTTCTTTAATTCTCTTCTCCATCTAAGATTTGATTAATAACACTTCTTGGGAATTGAGACAGAAAGCAGTTTCATTCACTCTGATAGCTTCTTCTGTTTTGTGATTTGGGGTTCAAGGAAGGAAACCCTCTGCATTTTCTGCAAGCCATGGCTTGGCTGGGCCTCTCCCGAAATATAAAAGCAAGTGGTGAGCATGTGGTGAGCTTCCCCCATTCTCCCCCTCTGCCCCGCACCACTTGACTCTTTGGGAGCCCTAAGGAGCAGGGGTAGCTGCGCTGGAAAGCAGGAAGAGAATCGATTGTCTACAAATGGGCTGTCTGCCTACAGAGGCCTTCTGTTTGTTTCCAACACCCGTGGTTTTGAACCACAATGACAAATAAGAAAGAATTCCTGGTAAAATAAGCTTCACTATCAATATCTTTAAGGCTCAAAGACCCCCAACTTCTATTGCTTGGAATATACTAATGACTCAAGTCAATCACTTGGAGTGTGCTGGTCACTACTTATAACATTATTATCGATATTTTTGAAGCTTTGTCAATATCCGTAAGTGCCAAAGAAGGAGAAAAAGAGGGAGAGGAAGAGGACGAAGGTGGAGGAGGGACACCAACAAGGACAAGAAGGGAAATTCCTTCCCTCTCCCTCCACCCGCATGTTTGTTACCCAGCCTGGGTATAGAAGACAGAAAAAGCGGAAACGATGCGTAAAGACGGCACCAAAGCTGGAGGATGAAAGCCTCGTGTTCAAGTTGTTTACACACGCAAGAGCCACCGGGGGTTTTGCACGGGGTCATCTGCACATTTGGAGATTATTCAGTGCTTGATTGGCGCTGCCTGTTCTTTGATGAGCCTGGGAATAGGCTGCTTTGCGTGGACAAGATCCCAGGGGAAGTCACAGAGCAGGTGATTCAGAGAGAGGAGAGGTCAGAGGCGAGGAGACAGATAGGCAGGAGAGCCGGGTCCAGCGGGATCTCAAGCTGAACTGGAGAGGATGCAAGAAGTCCAGGGCCAGGGGCACAGCGTTGTGTCGGTAAATATTGGATGGACAACCGCACGACAGATTTGCTTGAGAGTTTGTATTCAGCTCTTCTCTTTGGCTTCTGCCCCGTTCACCATCAGAGCTCAGTGGAACATAACCAATGAGGAAAGCTGTGAACAAATCACCCCTTAATCCCCTGCTGGCTTTGCCAATGATCTGTTTCCTGCCACGTGCTGAGCAAAATTCACAGTAAGGAATTTAGCATAGCATCTGTTAACTTGCCAGCCAGTTACCATGTTTTTCTTCTCTTAATTGCCATCTTTTTTTTTCTCTTTCTAATGAAGATTAACAAGACATTACTAATGTATAGAATGGCTTTATCCATGCTTTTAAATGTTAATCTGCATTGACTAAAATAAGTCTGGGGTCATCATTTTTACTTTGATTACTTTCTTCCTTAATAGTTATTTGCATCAAAACATGCTGTGTGAGTGTGTTTCTAGTTTTCTGAGCATGAAAATTTCATTTTCTGAACATTTCATATTTGAAATATGTCTTGAGATTCTTAGCCTCATTGAAGTGTTTGGAGCTATCTCATATCCTTACGGGTTTTATCTTCTGGTGAAAATCTCAGAAGCATATATTACAGGGGAAGAACACAGACAATTTATACATTCAGAACATTTTCTCAGCATATACCAAATGTATTATACTGTCACCTGGCAGTCTGATTGGCTGAAGTTTAAGATTGCACAAAATACAAATATTGTATTATTTTCTATGAGCCCTTGTAAAATCATATGTTATTTCAGTTCTGTTTATTATTTATTTATTACACTTTTTATCTTATTTATTGTATTAATTGCCATTATTACTGGGTAATGCAGCAGCTGCCATAATGATATGTAGACATTTTATCCTTTTATCCCAAACACAGGCCAATGCAAGAAGATAATTACGGTTTTAAAGTGATATGTAATTGTTAAAATCTAAACAATCTTAAACAATAAATTTAAAATACATTTTGGGGGCTCACTCACTCCAATCACTTATGTTATGTGTGTATGATGAAGAGGCAGGGTGAGGATCTTTCTCTGTTCAACAGGCAGGTAGATAATTCCGTGGCCCTTTCCTTCCTACTGGAACTTCAGGTGGTCATGGATTTTCTTGTAATGGATGAGGGACACAAGGCTGTATGAACAGCACTGACTACGGTGTTTTAAAAATTGCGTATGGGATCAAATAAGCTAATAAAAATACATTTTCCTAGTGCCGGTAAGTCCATGAATAATGTTGAACGTAAAAGTTTTTAAATTTTTGAACCAACACTCAGCCTCTTGAAGCTAACTAGCTAACCACCAGTGGCCTATGCAGCAAAAAGCTGAAAATAAAAACTCAAGGTTGGAAGGATTTATGAACTCACATAATCTAATCCTTTCTTTGAATGGTAGAAGTTACTGAGTAAGAGAAACTCAAGTCACTTTCTGAAGATGCCCTGGCTGGTTCATCCTAGAGCTGGTTAAATTTTGTAACCATACACACTTTCCCTGAAAAAAATCATATGTAAATAAAATATAAAAATTTATATTTTAAAGCTGATTTCTACTTGTACTATCAAACCTATGATTGAACACCTGTTTTTGGAGGGTCTTTTGCCATTTTCTTGGATTTCCATGAATTTCTACTTCATTTGTACCCTAACCCATCTTTGCCTCTTGAATATTAATGAGAACTAATATTTCCCTTCGTCATTTATGGTATGTCTGGGACTCTATGAACACAGGCAAAAAATAGCTCTGTATATCACAATGAATTTGATAAACTTGATACTCCTAACTAGTGAATATACTCGGCACAAATCATTTCTGCTACATATACCTTATATGTGCCCAAAAAGCTTTTGCTGGAAATGTTATGTAAATGGAATCATACATTCCATGAGCTATCATTTTTCTTATATGTGAAGGACTTGCTTTACCACTTCCTGTTGTGTAAGTTTGCTTGTGATTAGTTCTCTCAGCATTTTGTTAGTCTGAAAATGTCTTTATTTGCCTTTGTTTTTGAGAGATATTTTTGTTGCATATGGAATTATATGTTGACAGTAATAATAGGCTAAATAATGTCGTCTCAAAGATATCCGTGTCCTAGTCTCCAAAGCCTGTGGACACCTTGCCTTACATGGTAAAAGGAAATTTGTGGGTGTGATTAAGTTAAGGATTTGGAGATGGGGAGATTTATCCCGGATTCTCTGGGTGGGCCTGATGTAATCACAAGTGGCCTGATGAAAGAGAGAAGACGTAAGGGCAGAAACAAGTATCAGAGAGCAGGATGATGCTATGCTACAGACTTTGAAGCTGGAAGGAGGGACCATGAGTTCCAGGAATGCAGGTGGCCTAGAGGTAGGAGAAGGTAAGGGGACGAATCCTCTCCTAGACCTTCCAGAAGGGAAACGACTGTGCAACATCTTGATTTTAACCCAGTGAAACTGAGTTTAGAGTTTTTATCTCCAGAAATGTAAGATAAAAGGATCCTATTGTTTTAAGTCACTAAATTCATGAAATCTGTTATCGTAGCAATGGAAATTACTGGATTGTTATATTTCTTTTAATACTTTAAACAAGTTGTTTCACTATGTTCTCACTTGCATTGAGAAATCTGCAGTCACCCTTATCTTTGTTCCCTTCCATGTAATGTGTCTTTTTTTCCTTGGTAGATTTTAAGCTGTGATATCCATCACAATTTTGGAGCGAATAGACTAGGATATGCCTTGATTTTTCCTCATGTATCTTGTGCTTAGAATTTGTTGAGCTTTTTTTTTTTTTTTTTTTTTTGG